>NC_091981.1:230134831-230309839 GCF_044704955.1 Pristiophorus japonicus
ATGGTAGAATTTGTGCCTGGCCGTGAAGATGCTCTCCTTTGGTTTCAACTGGTCACGAATGAGTGCAATCAGTTCCTCATATGACTTGTCCCTGGTGCTCACGGGTGCCAGCAAATCCCTGGCAAGACAGTAAACCTCATCGCCACAACTGGACAGCAATATCGCCTTACGCTTCGCTCTCATTGCATCCGTGTCCGTCGTCAGGTCATTTGCTGTGAAGTAGTACTCAAACCTTTCCGTAAAGACCTCCCAATCATTGCCCACCGTAAAATCCTTTAGCGAGCCCAGAGTAGCCATGGTTGCATGAAGTTCGTCCGTGTCCTTGTCGCCAATGAGACGTATGTAGCACTCAAATCACTGACTCCACACTGTCTGGTGCTGTAATAACTGCTGTGACCTTAGTCCTTTATTGTGTAACTCCAGAGTGCCTCTCAGGTGTGGTGGGCAGCCTTTTATACTCTGTCTTGCAGGTACTTTCAGGTCGCCCAATACAGCACCCTCTGTAGTGCACCATGGTACTTATACATATAATGTACCTGGACAATACATAACACCATGAGCTCTTATCTTACATAAGAACATAAGAACTAGGAACAGGAGTAGGCCATCTAGCTCCTCAAGCCTGCTCCGCCATTCAACAAGATCATGGCTGATCTGGCCGTGGACTCAGCTCCACTTACCCACCCGCACCCCCCCACCCCCCTCCCGGTAACCCTTAATTCCCTTATTGGTTAAAAATCTATCTATCTGTGACTTGAATACATTCAATGAGCTAGCCTCAACTGCTTCCTTAGGCAGAGAATTCCACAGATTCACAACCCTCTGGGAGAAGAAATTCCTTCTCAACTTGGTTTTCAATTGGCTCCCCCGTATTTTGAGGCTGTGCCCCCTAGTTCTAGTCTCCCCTACCAGTGGAAACAACCTCTCTGCCTCTATCTTGTCTATCCCTTTCATTATTTTAAATGTTTCTATAAGATCACCCCTCATCCTTCCGAACTCCAACAAGAAAAGACCCAGTCTACTCAATCTATTATCATAAGGTAACCCCCTCATCACTGGAATCAGCCGAGTGAATCGTCTCTGTACCCCCTCCAAAGCCAGTATATCCTTCCTTAAGTAAGGTGACCAAAACTGCACGCAGTACTCCAGGTGCGGCCTCACCAATACCCTATACAGTTGCAGCAGGACCTCCCTGCTTTTGTACTCCATCCCTCTCGCAATGAAGGCCAACATTCCATTCGCCTTCCTGATTGTCTGCTGCACCTGCAAACTAACTTTTTGGGATTCATGCACAAGGACCCCCAGGTCCCTCTGCATCGCAACATGTTGTAATTTCTCCCCATTCAAATAATATTCCCTTTTACTGTTTTTTTTTCCAAGGTGGATGACCTCACATTTTTCAACATTGTATTCCATCTGCCAAACCTTAGCCCATTCGCTTAACCTATCTAAATCTCTTTGCAGCCTCTCTGTGTCCTCTACACAACCCGCTTTCCCACTAATCTTTGTGTCATCTGCAAATTTTGTTACACTACACTCTGTCCCCTCTTCCAGGTCATCTATGTATATTGTAAACAGTTGTGGTCCCAGCACCGATCCCTGTGGCACACTACTAACCACCGATTTCCAACCCGAAAAGGATCCATTCATCTCCACTCTCTGCTTTCTGATAGCGAGCCAATTCTCTATCCACGCTAATACATTTCCTCTGACTCCGCGTACCTTTATCTTCTGCAGTAACCTTTTGTGTGGTACCTTATTGAATGCCTTTTGGAAATCTAATTACACCACATCCATCGGTACACCTCTATCCACCATGCTCGTTATATCCTCAAAGAATTCCAGTAAATTAGTTAAACATGATTTCCCCTTCATGAATCCATGTTGCGTCTGCTTGATTGCACTATTCCTATCTAGATGTCCCGCTATTTCTTCCTTAATGAAAGCTTCAAGCATTTTCCCCACTACAGATGTTAAACTAACCGGCCTATAGTTACCTGCCTTTTGTTTCCCCCCTTTTTTAAACAGAGGCGTTACATTGGCTGCTTTCCAATCCGCTGGTACCTCCCCAGAGCCCAGAGTATTTTTGTGGATTATAACGAATGCTTCTGCTATAACTTCCGCCATCTCTTTTAATACCCTGGGATACATTTCATCAGGACCAGGGGACTTGTCTACCTTGAGTTCCATTAGCCTGTCCAGCACTACCCCCCTAGTGATAGTGATTATCTCAAGGTCCTCCCTTCTCACATTCCCGTGACCTGCAATTTTTGGCATGGTTTTTGTGTCTTCCACTGTGAGGACCAAAGCAAAATAATTGTTTAAGGTCTCAGCCATTTCCACATTTCCCATTATTAAATCCCCCTTCTCATCTTCTAAGGGACCAACATTTACTTTAGTCACTCTTTTCCATTTTATATAATCGGTAAAAGCTTTTACTATCTGTTTTTATGTTTTGCGCAAGTTTACTTTCGTAAACTATCTTTCCTTTCTTTATTGTCATTAGTCATTCTTTGCTGTCGTTTAAAATTTTCCCAATCTGCTAGTTTCCCACTAACCTTGGCCACCTTATACGCATTGGTTTTTAATTTGATACTCTTCTTTATTTCCTTGGTTATCCACGGCTGGTTATCCCTTCTCTTACCGCCCTTTTTCACTGGAATATATTTTTGTTGAGCACTATGAAAGAGCTCCTTAAAAGTCCTCCACTGTTCCTCAATTGTGCCACCGTTTAGTTTGTGTTTCCAGTCTACTTTAGCCAACTCTGCCCTCATCCCACTGTCGTCCCCTTTGTTGCAGCATAGTATGCTCGTTTGAGACACTACTTCCTCACCCTCAATCTGTATTACAAATTCAACCATACTGTGATCACTCATTCCGAGAGGATCTTTTACTAGGAGATCGTTTATTATTCCTGTCGCATTACACAGGACCAGATCTAAGATAGCTTGCTCCCTTGTAGGTTCTGTAACATACTGTTCTAAGAAACAATCCCGTCTGCATTCTATGAATTCCTCCTCAAGGCTACCCCGTGCGATTTGGTTTGACCAATCAATATGTCGGTTAAAATCCCCCATGATTACTGCCATTCCTTTTTCACATGCCTCCATTATTCCCTTGATTATTGCCCACCCCATCGTGAAGTTATTATTTGGGGGCCTATAAACTACGCCCACCAGTGACTTTTTCCCCTTACTATCTCTAATCTCCACCCACAATGATTCAACATTTTGTTCCTTAGAGCCAATATCATCTCTCACAACTGCCCTGATATCATCCTTTATTAACAGAGCTACTCCACCTCCTTTCCCTTCTTGTCTATCTTTCCGAATTGTCAGATACCCCTGTATGTTTAATTCCCAGTCTTGGCCACCCTGCAACCACGTTTCTGTAATGGCCACCAAATCATACCCATTTGTAATGATTTGTGCCGTCAACTCATTTACTTTATTTCGAATACTGACTGTGTTTCAGTGGAGTGTTTTAATACAAGTTTTTAAACCATGATGGTTTGTTCAGTAACCTTTTATATGGCACCTTATCGAATGCTTTCTGGAAATCCAAATACACGACATCTACTGGTTCCCTTTATCCAGCCAGCTCGTTACATCCTCGAACTTAAGCAAATTTGTCAAACATGATTTCCCTTTTGGAAAACCATGCTGACTCTGCTTAACTGCATTATGATTTTCTAAATGTCCTGCTACTGCTTCCATAATGATGGACACTAGCATTTTCCCAATGGCAGATGTGATGCTAACTGGTCTATAGTTTCCTGCTTTCTGTCTCCTTCCTTTCTTAAATAGGGTGTTACATTTGCCGTTTTCCATTCCACTGGAACCTCTCCAGAATCCAGGGAATTTTGGTAGATTACAACCAATGTATCCACTATCTCTGCAGCTACCTCTTTTAAGACCCTAGGATGCAGGCCATCAGGTTCAGGGGACTTATCCACTTTTAGTCCCATTAGTTTGCCTGGTACTTTTTCTCCAGTGAAATTGATAGAAACATAGAAAATAGGTGCAAGAGTAGGCCATTCGGCCCTTCGAGCCAGTACCACCATTCAATAAGATCATGGCTGATCATTCACCTCAGTACCCCTTTCCTGCTTTCTCTCCATACCCCTTGATCCTTTTAGTCATAAGGGCCTTATCTAACTCCCCCTTGAATATATCCAATGAACTGGCATCAACAACTCTCTGCAGTAGGGAATTCCACAGGTTAATAACTCCCTGAGTGAAGAAGTTTCTCCTCATCGCAGTCCTAAATGGCTTAGCCCTTACCCTTAGACTATGTCCTCTGGTTCTAGACATCCCCAACATCGGGAACACTCTTCCTGCATCTAACCTGTCCAGCTCCGTCAGAATTTTATATGTTTCTATGAGATCCCCTCTCATCCTTCTAAACTCCAGTAAATATAGGCCCAGTTGATCCAGTCTCTCCTCATATGTCAGTCCTGCCATCCTGGGAATCAGTCTGGTGAACCTTCACTGCACTCTCTCAATAGCAAGAACATCCTTCCTCAGATTAGGAGACCAAAACTGAACACAATATTCCAGGTGAGGCCTCACTAAGGCACTATACAACTGCAGTAAGACCTCCCTGCTCCTATACTCAAATCCCCTAGCTATGAAGGCCAACATACCATTTGTCTTCTTCACTGCCCGCTGAACCTGCATGCCAACTTTCAATGGCTGATGTACCATGACACCCAGGTCTCGCTGCACCTCCCCTTTTCCTAATCTGCCGCCATTCAGATAATATTCTGCCTTCGTGTTTTTGCCACCAAAGTGGATAACCTCACATTTATCCACATTATACTGCATCTGCCATGCGTTTGCCCACTCACCTAACCTGTCCAAGTCACCCTGCAGCCTTTTAGTGTCCTCCACACAGCTCACACTGCCACCCAGCTTAGTGTCATCTGCAAACCTGGAGATATTACACTCAATTCCCTCATCCAATTCATTAATGTATATTGTAAATAGCTGGCGTCCCAGCACTGAGCCCTGTGGTACCCCACTAATCACTGCCTGTTTTAAGTTCCCCCCCTCCCAAATAGTCCCTTGATTATCAATTATTGGGATGCTTTTAGTGTCTTCTTCCATGAAGATTGATACAAAATATTTGTTCAAAATCTCTGCCATTTCTCTGTTTTTCATTATTAATTCCCCAGTCTCATCCTCTAAGGGACCAACATTTACTTTAGCTACTCGCTTCCTTTTTATATACCTGTTGAAGCTCTTATTGTCAGTTTTTATATTTCTTGCTAGTTTACTCTCATAAGCTATCTTCTATCTCTATCAGTTTTTAATCATCCTTTGCTGATTTCTAAAAAATTCCCAATCCTCTGGCCTTCCATTGTTCTTTGCAATAGTTTATGCCTTTGTTTTCAATTTGATTCCATCCTTTACTTCCTTAGTTAGCCATGGATGGTTCATCCTTCTCTTACAGTCTTTCTTTCTCATTGGAATATCTTTGCTGAGAGTTATGAAAAATCTACTTAAATGTTTGCCACTGCTTATCTATTGTCTTACCCGTTAATATATTTTCCCAGTCCACTTTAACCAGCTTTGCCTTCATACCTTTGCTAACAATTGCTAACAAACAACTTATCTGGCTCTGAAAATTAACTATTACACGTGTAGAGTCTCATTCCACCAGTTTTGTTGTTGGAGATTTCTGACTCTTTTCTCTCTTTCTCTTAATCCAATCTTTCTTTCCCTCTATTTATTTTTCTGTACCTGATTTACCATTGGATTCTCTATTCTAATTTACACTTCCTGGTTCAGGCGCTGCGCTGTCACTTTCACAATCCTTCAATCTGATTGGTTAAGGAGATGCACAGTTGCTTGTACTGTTCACTCAGATCCCAGGTGCCCTCCACCGCACTGTTCCATCTCCCATTTCCAGCAAGTTCCAGTGCAAGATCTCATGGAAATTAAATGGGCAATGGCAAATCTAACTAATACTAGGTGCTGTTCATTGACCGGCCACAGCAAATTCCGAGCCATTGCGTCAGAAACTCATCTCAGTTCAGGGTTGAATAGAACTTTAGGGATGTGAACATTCTGGGGAGGGTAATGGAATCCATGACAGTGGCAAAGAGTTTGTGTTGGGGGGTTGAAGACAAAAGCTTTGGACTTCCCAACCTTTAGCTGGAGGAAATTGCAGTTCATCCAAGATTGGATGCCAAATAGTTTGGCAACGCACAGGCAGTGGATATGTCGAGACAGGTGGTTTAGAGGTGGCGCTGGGCGTTGTCAGAATACATTGGTAGTTGCCCAGATGTCTTTTAGATGTCACTAAGAGGCAGGATGTATGTGAGGAAAAGGAGGGTTCAAGGATAGGTCCTTGGGTGGCTCCGCAGGTAACAGTGCAGGGGTGGGAAGAGAAGCCATTGCTGGAGGTGCTCTGGTTTTTATTTATGCACTGTTGACAAGAAAAGGCCATCAGGCTTATTTGTGCTAACACCTATTCCTTGGCTGCTTTCATTCTTTTGAAGCAACCTTCCATTCTCCCCACTTACATGGAGAGGCAAAAGACAGTGACCTGTAGCCAATTCTATTAAAAATTCCTCCCAACGCCTCATTGAGATCAGGTAAGTTCAGGAAGTCTCCAGGAATTATTATCCAGAATAATTTACTCCTAACTTCCATATACTATGATCATTTCTTTTTGCAGAAATCCATATATCACCTTTTTGAAAGATGACAGAATCACTCAAGACTATGTCCTCTGGACCAAATGTTGATCACCGTCTGGGAAAAATAAAACTTTCAGACAATCATCTTCACTCCCTGCCTTCACAGTTTATATGGTTGTTCTCTAGTTCAACCTATTCCCATCATCTCAAACGGATTCTCCTCTCTTCGGGGTGAAGTACTGCTCTCCCCTCTGTGCTGTGTCCACCTCAACCCAAGCTACTTTTAGGGATCCTGGCTCAGCGCATTTGTAGGACTGCCTCCAGGTGGGATTGCTGCTATGAAGAGGGAGCATGCCAGTGCAACGGAAGCCATGGTCTCCTGACATTACAGTTAGACTTTTAGAGAATAGTCAATTATCATTCCTAAGTCTTCCTCCTGCTCACTTATCCTTAACCGACACCAAATCATATTATATTCCATATTAGGTAACTCCAAGTAAACAGCTGCACACGTGTTTGTATTGAAGGCCATTTGCCAATGTTGGGTCAACTTCCCAGTCTATCCAAATCCATTTGTAATTTATTACCCTTCTAAAGTCCTAACTCGACTACACACGTCGGTGCCATCTGCAAATTTAATTATTGTGTTGCCATTCATTAATGGATATAAGATTTGAATTCAAACCCCAAACTAGGACTTCAGCAGATCACAGGTAATTCTGTGATTCCACACGCCGTGGATTTTGATGACTGGGGGGCAGTGCTGTGTGATGGGGTCAGGTTGGTGGAGGACCTTTGTCTTACAGATGTTTAGTGTAAGGCCCATGCTTTCATATGCCTCGGTGAAGACGTTGACGATGGCTTGGAGTTCTGCCTCGGAATGTGCGCAGATGCAAACGTCGTCCGCGTACTGTAGTTCAATAACAGAGGATGGGACGACCTTGGATCTAGCCTGGAGGCAACAAAGGCTGAACAGGTTCCCATTGGTCCTAAGTGGAGGAAGAGCATCAGGGAGGGCGCTGAGCAGCTCGAGTCTCGTCGCCGAGAGTGTGCAGAAAGCAGAATGAGCGTGCGGCAAACCAGACTCCCCACCCACCCTTTCCTTCAGTGACAGAGACTGTAATTCCCGTATCGGACTGTAAAGTCACCTGAGAACTCACTTTTAGAGTAGAAGCAAGTCTTCCTCGATTTCAAGGGACTGCCTATGATGATGATGATGACTCCCAGGAGTGCTGTGCTTGTTGGGAGAGTGGGCTAGAGTTAGCGTTACAACATTGTAGTCTTGATTCTCTGAATTGACATATGTCTGAGCGGGCTCCGAATGCGTATCGCAGGAATTACTCCTGTAATCTATACTGACACTTCAGTGCATGGAGGGAGTGTTGCATTATCTAAGGTGTTGTCTAGCAGAGAAGACATTTAATCAAGGCCCTGTCTGCCTGTTCTTTTGGTTCAGATGGATGTTATAGATCCCATGGTACTATCTGAAGATGAAGAGAAGTACCAGTATCCTATTGAACATTTTTCCTCAACCAAAACAGATTAACAGCTCATTTCCTGTTTGTGGGATTTTGCTGTCTGAAAATTGGTTGCTGTGCTTGCTTTCAAAAAAATGTACTTCAAAAACAAATTATGTGATATACTTTGAGATGTATTGAAGATATAAGGTGATATTTAAAGAAGAAAGAAAGAATGACATAGCAACTATATAGCATATTTATACAGCATCTTTACATCCTAAAGTGCTACATAGCTAATGAATTAGTTTTAAACTATAGTCACTGTTCTTACATCGGCAAATGCAGTAGCCAAAATTGAGCACAGCAAGTCCCATAAACAATAAATGATATGAATGACCAGTTAATCTTTTACATCCACCCAAAAGTGCTGACAGGGCCTTGGCTTAACATCTCTTTCAAAAGATCTTGGAAGTCATTTTCACCTTCAGCAGCGGTGGAAAATTGGTGATTGTGGATCAGCCGCCCATTATATATCCCGCGCACATTTCCTTTCCATTGTGTTCAGTCGCATGGGGTGTACTTGGGCGGCCAATCTGCAACTGTCAGTTTTTTGCCCGCACCCAAAGTGAAAACTATCCCCAGTACCTCTGAGGATGCAGGGAGAGTGCCACCAAATGATCCAAACTTACACTCACATAAATGTAAGTTCATTATATTACCTAGATTACTCCTGTCTCTCGAAATTGGCTCGCTTTCAATCACAGGGCTTTTGCATCATAGAAACATAGAAACATAGAAAATAGGTGCAGGAGTAGGCCATTCGGCCCTTTGAGCCTGTACCACCATTCAATAAGATCATGGCTGATCATCACCTCAGTACCCCTTTCCTGCTTTCTCTCCATACCCCTTGATCCCTTTAGCCGTAAGGCCCATATCTAACTCCCTCTTGAATATATCCAATGAACTGGCATCAGGATCTCTCTGCGGAAGAGAATTCCACAGGTTAACAGCTCTCTGAGTGAAGAAGTTTCTCCTCATTTCGTTCCGAAAAGGCTTACCCCTGGTTCTGGACTTCCCCAACGTCGGGAACATTCTTCCTGCATCTAACCTGTCCAGTCCCATCAGTATTTTATATGTTTCTTTGAGATCCCCTCTCAATCTTCTAAACTCCAGTGAATACAGGCCCAGTTGATCCTGTCTCTCCTCATATGTCAGTCCTGCCATCCCGGGAATGAGTTTGGTGAACCTTCGCTGCATGCCCTCAATAGCAAGAACATCCTTTCTCAGATTAAGAGACCAAAACTGAACACAACATTCCAGATGAGGCCTCACCAAGGTCCTGTACAACTGCAGTAAGACCTCCCTGCTCCTATACTCAAATCCCCTAGCTATGAAAGCCAACATACCATTTGCCTTCTTCACCACCTGCTGTACCTAAATGCCAACTTTCAATGACTGATGTACCATGACACCCAGGTCTCAGTGCACCTCCCCTTTTCCTAATCTGCCGCCATTCAGATAATATTCTGCCTTCGTGTTTTTGCCACCAAAGTGGATAACTTCACATTTATCCACATTATACTGCATCTGCCATGCATTTGGCCACTCACCTAATCTGTCCAAGTCACCCTGCAGCCTCTTAGCATCCTCCTCACAGCTCACACCGCCACCCAGCTTAGTGTCATCTACAAACTGGGAGATATTACACTCAATTCCTTCATCTAAATCATTGATGTATATTGTAAAGAGCTGGGGTCCCAGCACTGAGCCCTGCGGCACCCCACGAGTCACTGCCTGCCATTCTGAAAAGGACCCGTTTACCCGACTCTCTGCTTCCTGTCTGCCAAACAGTTCACTATCCTATCAATACATTACCCCCAATACCATGTGCTTTAATTTTGCACACCAATCTCTTGTGTGGGACCTTGTCAAAAGCCTTTTGAAAGTCCAGATACACCACATCCACTGGTTCTCCCTTGTCCACTCTACTAGTTACATCCTCAAAAAATTCCAGAAGATTTGACAAGCATGATTTCCCCTTCATAAATCCATGCTGACTTGGACCGATCCTGTCACTGCTTTCCAAATGCGCTGCTATTTCATCTTTAATAATTGATTCCAACATTTTCACCACTATTGATGTCAGGCTAACCGGTCAAAAATTCCCCGTTTTCTCTCTCCCTCCTTTCTTAAAAAGTGGTGTTACATTAGCTACCCTCCAGTCCATAGGAAATGATCCAGAGTCGATAGACTGCTGGAAAATTATCACCAGTGCATCCATTATTTCTAGGTCCATTTCCTTAAGTACTCTGGGATGCAGACTATCAGGCCCTGGGGATTTATCAGCCTTCAATCCCATCAATTTCCCGAACACAATTTCCTGACTAATAAGGATTTCCTTCAGTTTCTCCTTCTCACTATAGACCCTCTGTCCCCTAGTATTTCCGGAAGGTTATTTGTGTCTTCCTTCGTGAAGGCAGAACCAAAGTATTTGTTCAATTGCTCTGCCATTTCTTTGTTTCCCATTATAAATTCACCTGATTCTGACTGCAAGGGACCTACGTTTGTCTTCACAAATCTTTTTCTCTTCACATATCTATAGAAGCTTTTGCAGTCAGTTTTTATGTTCCTGGCAAGCTTCCTCTCATATTCTATTTTCCCCCTTCTAATTAAACCCTTTGTCCTCCTCTGCTGAATTTTAAATTTCTTCCAATCCTCAGGTTTGCTACTTTTTCTAGCCAATTTGTATGCCTCTTCCCTGGATTTAACACTATCCTTAATTATCTTGTTAGCCACGGTTGAGCCACCTTCCCTGTTGTATTTTTACTTCAGACTGGGATGTACAATTGTTGAAGTTGATCCATGTGATCTTTAAATGTTTGCCATTGCCTATCCACTATCAACCCTTTAAGTATCATTCGCCAGTCTATGTTTCATACCATCGAAATTACCTTTCCCTAAGTTCAGGACCCTAGTCTCTAAATTAACTGTGTCACTCTCCATCTTAATAAAGAATTCTACCATGTTATGGTCACTCTTCCCCAAGGAGCCTCGAACAACAAGATTGCTAATTAGTCCTTTCTCATTACACATCACCCAGTCTAGGATGATCAGTCCTCCAGTTGGTTCCTCGATATTTTGGTCTAGAAAACAATCCCTAATACACCCCAGGAAATCCTCCTCCACCGTATTGCAACCAGCTTGGTTAGCCCAATCTATATGTAGATTAAAGTCGCCAAGTCGCCATTTTAACTGCTGTACCCTTGTTGTATGCATCCCTAATTTCTTGTTTGATGCTGTCCCCAACCTCACTACTACTGTTTGGTGGTCTGTACACAACTCCCACTAGCGTTTTCTGCCCTTTGGTATTCCGCAGCTCTACCATACAGATTCTACATCATCCAAGCTAATGTCCTTCCTTACTATTGCGTTAATTTCCTCTTTAACCAGCAATGCTACCCCACCTTCTTTTCCTTTCTGTCTATCCTTCCTAAATGTTGAATACCCCTGGATGTTGAGTTCCCACCCTCGGTCACCCTACAGCCATGTCTCTGTGATGCCAATTATATCATATTCGTTAATAGCTGCCTGTGCAGTTAATTCGTCAACTTTATTGCGAATACTCCTTGAATTGATGCACAGCGCCTTCAGGCTTTTCTTTTTAACACACTTTGCCCCTTTAGAATTTTGCTGCAATGTGGCCCTTTTTGATTTTTGCCTTGGGTTTCTCTGCCCTCCACTTTTACTTTTCTTCTTTCTATCTTTTGCTTCTGCCCCCATTCCACGCCCCTCTGTCTCCCTGCATAGGTTCCCATCCCCCTGCCATATTAGTTTAACCCCTCCCCAACAGCACAAGCAAACACTCCCCTTCAGACATTGGTTCTGGTCCTGCCCAGTGATGACCGTCTGATTTGTACTGGTCCCACCTCCCCCAGTTAACTGCTATTCAAAACTGTAAATTTAAATAAATCAGTATGTGAATGATTCCATGATCCTGCCTTTCCAGAGGGGGGCAGAGTTAGGGCTACCACAGTGCAGTCCCAATTCTCTTACCCATGTACTCATCCAGCACAATTACCCTGCTGGGAATGTGGGATCATGGGATCACCCCACGTGAGTTTATATTTAGCAATGATTTCATGACAGGAAGAGGCTAATGAGGGATGGTGATTAAAATTGCTGCAAGTGAACTTGAGTTGATTACATGAGCTTGGGAGAGGTTGAGCTGTGAGGTTTTTATTTATCTCCCAACTCTGTAGTTGTAAATAAGACCTCACTGTACCAAAATCCAAATATATCCACTAATGAGAGAAGATCCATTAGGCTCACAGAATTCAAACAGTTCATTACTAGTATAAACAGCACCCCTGCTGGATAATGTGGCTGAAGCCCTCCTCCTTTCCTTTGCACAGGTAGGAATGCACTTTCACCACTTGTCACCTTCACAGCCACTAAGAAAGTTAAAAAGACAAATTTTAAAAATCTTTTCAAAATAACTACACATGTACAAACCATTGCGGCTTGTCCACATATAGTTGTTCTCAAATGTTTCTTAAACCATTTTTTCCTTTATTCAAAATCTTTCACAGTAGCTGAGGAAGCTCCATACATGTAAGTGTTGGCAAAGATGCTCTTTTCCCTGTACATGGCGGAATGGCAAGGCTTCATCTTAGCAGCTATCAGGTTATTTTGCCTTATTAATGTTAAAACTGCTCTGTACTGCAAATTGTGCTGATTCAAAAGTAGGACTGCTGGAAACAGAAGGCACTGTCTGGAAACAGTTTTGTACCATTAAAGGGCCATTATACATTTGAAATTGAATATTGACAAGACAGAGCCAGAGTATAGGAATTCATTTTAATCTGAAAAATATTAGCATTTTTTATACCTAAGCCAAAATGACTCAGCTTCAAAGCAAAATGGTTTATAGTTTAAACAAGAAACATGCAAAAAATATCAGCGAACAACTATATACGCAAAGTGCTGCTGCAATGTTTTGTTTAATTCTGTAGCCCTTTCAGATTTAATTTACATAATTATATTAAACAATGGGATCAGAGATTGTTCAGCAGAATTTTTTAATAGACACATATTTCAGGTGAAAAGCCCGTCAGACGCCATCTTGGTAAAGGTGTGCATGCAGTTAGCATCAGCCAGAAGTATGCAGAGTAGGCAGAGCGTAACATCAGCCAACATGTGATGCTGATTTAACAGCAACACTGCCATTTTGGAGCTCAATGCTCCAGCTGATGCTCTCTCTTAAGCTCGCACAGCTGAATACACATTAAGCAGCAGGAAGGGCGCCCCACCAGCACTATTTAGAGTGATCATCAACTACTTGCAGATTAGTTGCTGGTTGATTTGTTCTGGCTGTAGCCCCATTGATGTGTAAAAACAATCTTTGTATTGTTTATTTCCTTTTAATTACCCTTTCCACCCTTTGTAGTTTGCAAGAAATACATTTTTGCAGTGATTAACTCAAAATTAATTTTGTTCTCCCAAGATACCATTCTTAAGATTAAGGTTTACTCGTATAATAGTATAAATGTTTATATTGTGAAATGGGATGTGTTCTATAATATATTATTGTTCAATCATAATAAATGAAATATCACATTCAATCTTCTCACTGAGGAGACCCTAGTGATTAGAGTACTTCACTTGATAGTCACTATCAGTTATAAACAACTGCAGTTGTCATGGGGAAGTGAAGCCTGTGTAGGCGGGCCCCAAGACACCTAAAGGCAGCTTTCCTTTGTGTTCCTTTTATTTCTTCATTTGTTATCTTACAATATGATGACAGAAAATCACTGAACATCACGACAATTCTAGTCACCATATCGCAGAAAGCATAGACATGCTTAGGAGAGAGTGTAGAGAAGACCAACAAGATTGATCCAAGGAGATGAGTATTGAGGTAAGATCAAACTCTACTACCTAGAATGAAAATAATATCTCATTGAGGTACATAACATATTAATAAAATGGGGTAGATGTTTGTCTTTACTGCCTGGGCGAAATGTATTGCCTGGGTGAAAGTATGAGAGGCAATTTGAGTAGGCAGAATTGCCTGCCCATAACAAGGCCCAACTGATTTTCCTTCCATTCATTTAAAAGGAAGGAATAATCAGGCAGGCTTCATTACAGGTGGGAAAAATATATTACAAGTTATCTTCATCGGAATTTTTAATGTAAGCATAAAGGTCAGTGTGAATTTATACATTAGTGATGAGAGGAAGGTATACCTGTTTATGTCTAAAATAAAGCCACAATTTCCTCTCATTCACTTGATTAAATGGTGCTCAACCATGGCAGCTGTCTAAACCAGTACATAAGGCCTGGTTTTACTTTTTACATAAAAACATACAATGGGCCTGATAGGTCCTTACTATACAGTATAAATGCATACGAGGCCCATGCTTGAGAGAAGGTCAGTCTGTGATCTGTCTTTTATTCCTTAGCACTCAAAGTGATGAAGGTGGGTGGAGCTTCCCCTTTTGAACCTGAAGGCCCAGGTTAGGAGTGTCTCCCACCTAGTGGTCATTGTTCTCACAGATACAACTTAGATCAGATTATACATGGGTTACATTGCTGGTTGAATACATGACACCACCTCCCCCCCCCCCCCCAAAGTCTTATTGGGATCACAGGTTAAGTCTCTCCAGTGGTTTACGCTCTCTTGTAGAGTGCCTGAGTTGGGGCTCCGGTTGTTGGGCGCTGGCCTGAGTGTCTGCTGTTTGCGGTGCCTCAGGCCTGTCCAGACTGCCCACAGTGACTAGGCTCTCCTCCCTTTGGTTCCGGTGTTCGGTCACCTGTGGTGGAGTGAACTCTACATCGTGTTCTTTCTCTGCTTCTTCTATGGGGTTGCTGAACCTCCTTTTTGTTTGATCCACGTGTTTGCTGCAGATTTGTCCATTGGTAAGTTTAACTACCAGAATCCTATTTCCCTCTTTGGCAATCACAGTGCCTGCGAGCCATTTGGGCCCTGCAGCGTAGCTGAGGACAAAAACAGATCATTTACATCAATACATCGCGCCCTCGCATTCCTGTCATGGTCGTCATATTGTGGCTGGCGCCTGCTCTCGACAATTTCTTTCATGGTGGGGTGTATAAGGGATAACCTGGTTTTGAGCATCCTTTTCATTAGCAGCTCTGCGGGTGGAACCCCTGTGAGCAAGTGTGGTCTGGATCTGTAGGCCAACAGAAGGCGTGATAAGCGTCTTTGTAGGGAAACCCCTTGGATTCTGAGCATCACCTGTTTGATTATCTGCACTGCTCGTTCTGCCTGGCCGTTTGAGGCCGGCTTGAACGGTGCCGTTCTGACATGGTTAATTCCATTGCCTGCCATGAAGTCCTGGAATTCGGTGCTTGTGAAGCACGGGCCATTGTCGCTGACCAAGATGTCCGGTAGACCATGGGCGGCGAATATTGCCCGTAGACTTTCTACCGTGGCAGAGGATGTGATTGAATTTAAAATGACACACTCGATCCATTTGGAGTAGGTGTCTACTACAACCAAAAACATTTTTCCCATGAAAGGACCTGCTTAGTCCACATGGATGCGTGACCAAGGCTTGGCGGGCCATGGCCAGGGGCTAAGGGGGGGCTTCCCTGGGCGTATTGCCCAGCTGGGCACACGTGTTGCACCTGCGAACACAAAGTTCCATATCTACGTCTATCCCTGGCCACCAAACATGTGACCTGGAAATTGCCTTCATCATGACAATGCCCAGGTGCTCATTGTGGAGTTCTCTGATGAACACCTCTCTGCCCATCTGTGGCATGACTACACGGTTTCCCCACAGTAGGTAATCGGCTTGAATCGAGAGTTCATCCCTGCGCCTGTGAAATGGTTTAAATTCCTCAGGGCATGCCCTGTACGTGGCTGCCCAGTCCCCATTCAGGACACATTTCTTGACTAGAGACAATAGCGGGTCTCTATTTGTCCAGACTTTAATCTGACGGGCTGTCACAGATTAGCCTTCACTTCCGAAAGCTTCAACAGCCATGACCATCTCAGCAGCATGCTCGGTAGCCCCTTCAGTGGTGGCTAGTGGGAGCCTGCTGAGTGCATCGCTGCAGTTTTCGGTGCCCGGTCTGTGCTGAATTGTATAATTATAGGCGGCTAACGTAAGTGCCCATCTCTGTATGTGGGCCGATGCGTTTGCATTTATGGCCTTGTTGTCGGCCAAAAGGGACGTTAGTGGTTTGTGATCTGTCTCCAGCTCAAATTTCCTGCCAAACAGGTACTGGTGCATTTTCTTTACAGCATATACACATGCGAGTGCCTTCTTTTCTACCATCCCGTAACCCCTTTCTGCCTGGGACAGACTCCTGGAGGCATAAGCTACTGGCTGTAACTGACCCTTGGCATTGACATGCTGCAACACACACCCGACACCATAGGATGACGCATCGCACGTTAAAACAAGTTTCTTACATGGGTCGTATAGTGTTAACAGAGTGTTGGAACATAACAAATTGCGTGCTCTATTAAAAGCCCTTTCCTCACTGTCCCCCCAGACCCATTCGCGACCTTTGCGTAGGAGCACGTGTAGCAGTTCTCACAGTGTGCTCAATTTGGGAAGAAAGTTAACAAAATAGTTCAGGAGCCCCAGGAACGAACGCAGCTCCGTCGTGTTATGGGGTCTGGGTGCCCTCTGGATCACTTCCGTCTTGGACGCAGTAGGTCTGATCCCGTCTGCTGCTACCCTCATCCCCAGGAATTCTACCTCTGGAGCTAGGAAGACGCACTTCGCCTTTTTCAGTCGCAGCCCTACCCGGTCCAGTCTGCGTAGCACCTCCTCCAGGTTGTGGAGGTGTTCTTCAGTATCGTAACCCATGATGAGGATGTCGTCCTGAAAAACCACCGTCCTTGGAATTGACTTGAGGAGGCTTTCCATATTTCGTTGCAAGATCTCGGCGGCCGAGCGAATCCCGAACGGACATCTGTTGTACTCAAACAACCCCTTGTGTGTCGTGATGGTGGTCAGCTTCTTCGACTCACTCACCAGCTCCTGGGTCATGTGAGCTGAGGTCAGGTCCAATTTGAAAAAAGTTTGCCACCGCATAGCGTCGCAAAGAGGTCCTCCGCTCTCAGTAGCGGGTACTGGTCTTGGAGTGACACCCAATTGATGGTAGCCTTGTAATCACCACATATCCTGACCGACCCATCCACCTTGAGCACCGGCACAATCGGGCTCGTCCAGTCACTGAATTCGACTGGCGAGATGATGCCTTCCCTCAGCAGGCAGTCCAATTCGCCTTCTATCTTTTCCTGCATCATGTATGGCACCGCTCTGGCCTTGTGGTGTACTGGCCTGGCGTCCGGGTTTATGTGAATCACTACCTTGGCTCCCATGAAAGTGCCGATGCCAGGTTGAAATAATGAGTCAAATTTGTCCATGATCTGTGAGCATGATACTCGCTCCACAGAGGAAATTGCATTGACATCGCCCCATTTCCAGTTCATGACAGCAAGCCAACTCCTCCCCAGTAGTGCGGGACCATCCCCTGGGATAATCCAGAGTGGCAACCTGTTCTCCGAATCTTTGTGGGTCACGACTACCGTGGCGCTGCCTAGCACCGGAATGATCTGCTTTGTGTAAGTCTGTAGCTGTGCGTCAATCGGCGATAATTTTGGCCTCCTGGCCTTGGACGTCCACAACTTGTCGAACTGTTTGATACTCATCAGGGACTGGCTGGCCCCTGTGTCTAGCTCCATTGATACTGGGATGCCATTGAGGAGCACTTTCATCATTATCGGTGGCGTCCTGGTGTATGAACTGTATACGTGCTCCACATGAACTTGCTGAACTTCAGCTTCCAGCGATTTCCCCCAGCGTTCATTTCTGCAGGTATTTTGCTCATCTCTGCAACCTCCGGCTGAGTGTGTGCCTCCACGCCTCCAACATGAGCTGTTGTTGGAAACAAAAGGTTCCTTATCAGTCGATCGTCCCTGACTGCATCTGTTATTGTCCTTGCGTGCGCTATTAACAGGTATTGATGGCCCCATTACTGACCGCATTGTCCCTTGCAATGGCGTGAATCGCCATTCAGCTTGCTATTGTCTCTGTCGAACTCCCTCTCTGGGTTCGACTACATGTTGGGGCATGCCCGATTGCCCTTGTCTGCCTGGAGAACTGTGTGCTGCTTTAACAATGTTGAATCTCTGTCCCAACCATTCCTTAACACAGTACCTCTCGTCTGTTCTGCTCGTGGCCATGCTCACATGGTTTAAATCCCAGTTTCTCATCGCCATTGATAGGTCCTTACTATACAGTATAAATGCATACAAGGCCCATGCTTGAGAGAAGGTCAGTCTGTGACCTGTCCTTTATTCCTTAGCACTGAAAGTGATGAAGGTGGGTGGAGCTTCCCCTTTTGTACCTGAAGGCCCAGGTTAGGAGTGTCTCCCACCTAGTGGTCATTGTTCTCACAGTGTACAACTTAGATCAGATTATACATGGGTTACATTGCTGGTTGAATACATGACAGGGCCAAATTCCACTGTGTAAGGGGAATTTTTCTCTTTCTGAAATAATGGGCCGAAAATTGCAGCCTCTCCGGATGCATACGATGTGCACCCGAAGAGACCTCACAAATGCCGGTTCTTGCCACGTGATGCACATGCACCGAGAACCGGCTTTTGCAATCCATCAAAATGTCTTTTGACAGATCGCACACATCCCCGCAGGAAGGACATCCGCGGGGCAGAGACCAACTCTTGCCCAGCGAATGTCCTTCAAACTCTTACACCTGGTAAAAGCAGGCGTATAGCCTACTTTTACCTGCGTAAGAGTTTTAAAACATAGAAAAATTAAATTTAATCAATAATTTTTATATTAAAAAAACCCTGTCCATTAAGGTAAGTTTATTTTTAACCCTATTAAAACACATTAAAAAAAATTCTAAAACATTTAATTACATTCAATTTCAATTAATTTTAAATATGTGAGGTGTTTTTTTTATTTATTGTGTTGTGTTTCTTGTTTTTGGGGGGCTATTCTCATTGATAGTAACGGCAACTCATACAAACAGAGCTCCCATTATTATCAATGAGAATACTAAATGTTGATTGGTGGTTCAGGCCCATGTGATCCCCGGATACAAATACGTACCTGGAAGACATGTTCCCGTATGCTGGACTGTGAAACCAGGCCTCCCACTGCAATCCTATGTTCATTTGGGACCACCAGATCAATTTGTTAAAAAACAGTTCCGGTCGGAGGCGTTCGCCTGAAGGAAGTCTCCGACCGCAATTCCCCCACCCTCCCATTGTATAGGAGTGGAAATACACTCTGAATGTACACACACACACTTACAAAATTGACGGTTAGGGAAAGACCAGCTGCACAATGAAGCCTGCCCCAAAAGAAACTTCTGCCTAGTCTAAACAAGCGGCGCTTTGCCTAGCTCTCCCTCCCGGAGGTTTATTTATAAAAGGGGTGCTTTCTGACTCCTTTGATGTTGCTCCAGACCTCCGTTGCCCTTTTCACAGATGCCCCCTCTGCTCATCCTTTTCATTCTCCTCCCACTCCATAGGCCTAGACGTGCTCTCCAAGTGGCTTCAATCTTCCTCCAAGCTCTGAGTTGCTTCCACTCTATGATTGGGCCCTGTGGAGGGAACTTTATAAAACCATTATTAAATGGTGGTTTATTACCAGCCAAAGCAAGTGGATGCATTGGTGGTCACTCGTTTCCCCATCTCCCGCCCTTTTGATTGTTCTGACATTTGCTGTTGTCCCTGGACACACACAAACATGCACAACTTGTGACTGAAAGAATCAGAAGTCAGCTCCCCCTCAGGAAACCTGCCGCCAAGTTTACCTCAGCAAAGTCATCTCCAAACTGCCTTTTCTCCAATTTAAGCATCCCTAGTCCCCATAGTTTTTCCTCATAGCTATTGGCTAATCCCTTAGCAAATTTGCATTGCCTCTAAGCCTAGATATCCCCTTCATGGTACAGTGCCCAGAAGTGTAGTGACGAGAGGAAAGTTGGTGTGAATTAATGCTTTGTTTAAACTAATTATTACTTCCTGGGATCTCTTGAGCTGTACATCCTAAGATCCTATTTGTCTTTTTCACCGCCACAGCACATTATTATGACAGTTTAAAAGTGTTTACAACTAAACCCTTTTTAGATCCGACGTCTGTGTTGTTTCCTGAAAACCATTCCAATTATTTTGAACTCGCAACAACTATGTTGTTTCTTTTCTCTCATATCTAACTTTGTAATTCTCTATGTTAAACAACAGCTTCCGCAACCTGAATAGTTCCAGCTGCAATTGCTCCATTATTGGTGACCTTTCCTAGTTTGGTATCATTGCTTTTACTGCCTTCAATGCCATTGTATAACTTCCATATTTATCGATTCTTTCAAACTATCCATTAGGATGTGATCAATTTCATTTGCCACTTCCTTTAATACTCTACTATGTTAGTGTTCTTAGTTTGTCTATCTCATTCTTTTGTTTTTTTAAATTCTTTCCTGGGATGAGGGCGTTGCTGATAAGGCCAGCATTTATTGCCTATGCCTAACTGCCCTTGAGAAGCTGATGGTGAGCCGCCTTCTTGAACCACCGCAGTCCTTGTGGTGAAGGTACTCCCACAGTGCTATCAGGGAGGGAGTTCGAGTACTTTGACCAAGCGATGATAAAGAAACAGCAATATATTTCAAAGTCAGGATGGCGTGTAACTTGGAGGTGATGCTGTTCCTATGCGCATGCTGCTCTTGTCCTTCTAGGTGGTAGAGGTCGCGAGTTTGGGAGGTGCTGCCGAAGAAGCCTTGGTGAGTTGCTGCAGTGCATCTTGCAGATGGTACACACTGCAGCCACGATGCGCCGGTGGTGGAGGGAGTGAACGTTGAAGGCGGTGGATGGGGTGCCAATCAAACGGGCTGCTTTGTCCCAGATGATGTCGAGCTTCTTGAGTGTTGTTGGAGCTGCAGTCGTCCAGGCAAATGAAGAGTATTCCAGTACACTACTGGGTAATTCTTATCAATCAGTTTTTTTCATCCTGCCCCTTAAGTTCTAACCCAATATGGTGAAGACAGTCTTCAGATTCGTTTGTAAACATTGACACAAAAAAGCAATGAAGGATATCTGGCCAAGAGTTTCCATTTTGGGCGCAATCTGTGATCTGGGTATAACTTGCGCTCAAATTTGCACTAGTTTTCAGAAGTTTTTTTCTCCAGTTGCTGCTTAAGCTCATTCGCATATTGGAAAACGTAAAATATCCCATGAACTAGTGCAATCAGACCGTGTTTTAGAACGTACTGCGTTTTCTAAAAAAGAATTTGAATTAAAAAATATCCCTTGATATATTTAAGAGTGGTAACCTGGTGCAGTTTGGTGAATGCAGCTTGATATATTTAAGAGTGGTAACCTGGTGCAGTTTGGTGAATGCAGCTTGATATATTTAAGAGTGGTAACCTGGTGCAGTTTGGTGAATGCAGCTTGATATATTTAAGAGTGGTAACCTGGTGCAGTTTGGTGAATGCAGCTTGATATATTTAAGAGTGGTAACCTGGTGCAGTTTGGTTAATGCAGCTGAAAATGGGTTTATTACAAAAAATAAGCATTTTTAATCAGAAGGTCTAGTCCACCAACGATGAATAACCAGATTTTAAATAACTGAAAATGACTTTAAAAGACTATACAGAACCATTTACTGGTTTAATTGGTGTACAGTAGTTAGTTTCTTAGCAAATTAAAAACAATATTTAATAGCTTTAAATCTTGCCTATTAGTGTTCTTGCACCTAATAAAAAAAGCAGCTTAATTTTAAGAGCCTCTTTGAAGGCCCGTGAACAGGTGCAATTAGCGGAAACTAGCAATGATGATTAATTTATTCTGGGGGCATGGCCAGTTTTGTGGGAGGGGCCAGTTTCGAGCGCGATGTTTTTAACACTAGCGGAATGATCACAGAAACTCGATTTGTGCTGAATGTAATTCGCATCTGGAATTGCTCGATCTGTTGCTCTGGTTTGGCCAATTTCAGGCGAATTGTGCTGAAAAATAATCAGTCAACCCAGCTGGAACTCCAGGCCCTGATAGTTCTGTCATTAGTACCATGTTCCCCTGGAGTTCCTCAGTGATTCCTTTGATTGTTTTGCCTCCTGTTTTGCCTGAATATAGTTTCACATACTTTATCATATTATATATGTTTCTATCTCACTTGCAGGTTCCCTCTTGGAATCAAATCTCATCTTTTGATTTCTTGAAAGTCTAAATTAAGTTGGAACCTTTAAAACAGGCAAACTTGACTCCTTCAGTGGCTCAGTAGATAAGTGATATTGAGCCAGATGACCAAAAGGTTCTCAGGTTCAATCCTCCATGTGTGTTGAAGTCATTGAACTCAGCTGGCGCACTATAGTTGCCATTAGTATATTTGGATTAGAGAGGGGGAAATTAGTTTCTATTCTGGTTGCTCTCCATTGCCTCTGTCAAGCACAGTGTACATATGAATATCAATCTGTATTGATTCCCACAATCATTCCCCTCTTCCACCCTCGTCCAACAGCCTATTGGCACTCAACGCCTCGGATTTCATAAGAAAAACTTGAATGAAGGCTGTCAGCGTCTAAGGAGGGAAAAAAACAACCACATTCACTGTTATACTTATTTTTGTGTAAACATATAGTCAAAAATCCTTATTAGGTTTAAAGTAATACCAAAGAATAATACGAGAATATATTTCTGTCCTCCTTAGACCAGTGAGTGCTCCCAAATGGTTCTGTAATGTATTTAGGACCTTGGGATACCCCATTATGAGCTATTTGTAGACTATAGCAATGCATTAATGATTGCACTGATTGGCTCACATGTCCGAACTCGAGTTGAACCTGGGCACGGCTTGGAACTGCTGAATTTCCAATGATTATTCACAGCTGCTACCAATGGAATTCTTGGAGTCATTGAGTCAGATGGATCAAGGAACAGAAAAGGACACAAGAAAAAAGTTATTTTTTGCTCTGCATGTTAGACCACCCAGAGGCTCGAATCTGCAGCCAATTAATTGTAAAATGTGCACTATATTGCTACTCAATAAACTTGGGGTGAATTATAAATTCAAAAAGTTACATTGGTAAATAAATAATCTTATTTCGTGATCTGCTCTAATTTGTGCTTTTATAATCCTCAAGTCATCCTTAAACAACTAATTATTCAGATTGTTTTTAATGATGATTGAAAGAGTATTAACTATTTTTATTGGGAATAAATTCTAAATCCTTCTGAAAAAATCTTCCAATCTCTTGTCTCTTGCTAATGAACCAGTTAATATTATGTTTATCTTTTCATAAGGTAGAGGCCAAACACCGAGAATCATCCTTGATACTCTTCTCTAAATTCAATTATATTGATGTATTTCTCAAGGGGGAATGCCCAAATTTCCACACAATATTCAAAATCTAATCCCAGCAGTAAGATATGTGAGGTTAAAATAAGTTGTTTGATTTATAATTGTATACCCATTGAGATGCATCCAAGCACTAGATTGGCCTTGTTAATGACTGTTTATCTTGATTCAATATTTTCACTGAATGGGCAACAATGACCCCAGATCTATTTCCATTTTCACCATTTCCAATTATCTCCCATTAATTGTGTAACAATATTTCAAGGTTTCTGCTACAGCGAATTTCCTGTGCATCGGTCACATGGCTACTCAGCTTGGTATCATCAGCAATTTAATAATATTGATCAATGGCCCATGGCATTACTCAAGGCAAGTAGTAGGAGAAGCTCTGTGTTTTACCTGTTCAAATTATTTGTGATGTATCTGCGTTGTTGGTGATAGCTCGGTGTCATTTCCTTGTTCTGTTTTTTTTTTCTGGTTACTGGTATCATTTAGCTCCTCACTTTCACAGTCTTGCTCTCATCTACCCAGTGACCATCTTTAGAAGATAAAGTAGGGTAGGGTGCAGTGGAGAAACCTCACAGGCTATTACAGCTGAGTAGAAGATGAAAGGGTCAACTCCGCTCCCCCCTATGCACCTGAGTTACTTTATTATTTTCCTCTGTTCAAATACATGCAAACATTATCCTGATAAAAGCACAGTAAATATCTCTCTCTATCCACAAAATCTCTCTCTCTGTCTCCTTTCTATGTCACCCCAATCTTTGTCTCTGTCCTCTGAATCTCTCTCATAGCACATAATAACAGAAGTAGGCCATTTAGCCCCTCAAGCCTGTTCTGCCATTCAATGAGATTGGGCCTGAATTTGCAGTCGGAGGGAACCGCCTTCGATCCACAAATAAAATGCGTGCCTACCTTCTGCCGCGGGATCTACAGATCCACAGTAAACATGTGTAGAGGCCCATGTATCCCAGGGGTGCAGGCAGTTCAAAGCGCCCCTGGGATCATGTGGCCCGGCACAACCAATGAAAGAAGAGGGATCCCCATGCATGCTTATGGGGATTCCATATGGATGAATGGGGATCACGTAAAAAACACTTAACAAATACATTTTTAAAAATTACATATTTAAAATTAATTAAAATACAATTTATTTAACATTTAAAACAAAAAAAAGTTTTGAAAAATACATCTAAAAAAATGTAACTTATTTTACAGATACTTTAATGTTTAAATAATTTAAAAATATATATTTTTGTATTAATTTAAACTCTTACGCTGGTAGAAACAAGCCTTATGCTTTTACCAGGGGTAAGAATTCCACAGGCATTTGCTCAGCAGTAATTGGGCAAATAGCCCACCTCTCCACCCACATTGGCCCATTTTCCAGCAGATGCCTATGATCTGTCAGGAAGATTCTTGACAGATCGCAAGTTCCAGGTTTTTGGGCATGCGCTTTGCACGCGAAAACCTGGAACTTGTGGGGCCCTTACAGGTGCGTACGTACCTCATACGCACCCGTAGTGGCCTGAATTCAGGCCCATCGTGGCTGATCTGTCGTCTAATCCTCTCTCTGGCCCCAATTTTAACTCCAGGTGGATTCTCAGCTCAGGCCTGAATTAAAATTACAGTCGGGACTCAATTATGTCATCGGGCCGCAACATGCATACATGAAGAAGGACCCTTTTAGTTTGAGGTGTGTGTCCTTGCTGCCTGCTCAGGAGAGCAGGTTAAAATTGCAGATGTTGGGATCATGGCACCTTTCGGATAGGTAAGAGCCAGGGCGATTTTAACTGCCCGCCCATCAGGTTTGTGCTGAGCGAGTAGGGTTAAAATTGCCAATGTTTCTGACCAACCTATATCCCCAATGTTCACTGCATTCCAATTCTCTGTGTCCCCCCAATCTATATTTTTCTGTCACCCCAATCTCTCTATTTGTTGCTCCAGTGCTCTCTTTGTCCCTTCAGTCCATTTCTCTCTCTGTCCCTCAGTCTCACCCCCTCAATCTATCAACTTCTCCTCTCCCCCAAATCCCTGGAGAACAGGCAATATTTTGCCACTTTTTAAAGAATAAAACTGAAGGAGATTTGGAGAAGAGTAACGTTAAAGTCTGCAGTCTATTTTTTACATTTGGGTTCAATAGAATAGAGCGCAGAATCTAAAATGACACAGAGAAGTGACAGCAGGCTGGACATGTCAGGAAAGGGCCGAATCGAGGGAAATAGCGAGAGCGGGGCTGGTAGCCTGATCTGACTAGGAAAGAGAAGTTTAAAAATTTGAGAGCAGGGCAGACAGTGCCAGAAGAAGAGCTGCCAGGAGCTGGCTGGAATGCAGAGAAGCAAGGCCAGAAGCAGATGGAATGCTCAGTGGGAGCTGGGACTAGGCCAGAGGCAGGGAGAGGCTGAAAGCAAAATATAACCAGCTAAAAAAGAGTAGATAAAATAACATACGTTTTTTTAACTTAAACTTAACTGATTACCTGAAGGTGAATAAACAACTAGAACAAGACGAAGATTGTTTTTTACTTGAAGTGATGCTGAGGTAGTTGTGCTCAGCAGTACGGAGGCTATGCAGCTCCACATGCTTTACAGCTGGAGCTGCTGGTGTGACCGAGACTGTGACAACTAATAGCTGTTCACTTAGCAATGGGAAATCCTATTGAGAGGGCATCTAGAGGTGGAAAAGGTAATTCTGATGATCAAATGTTGACATTTTAACATAGCAAGCCCCAACAGGAGATATTTACCTGTCTTTAAAATAGAATGTGTGACACAAGAACTGAATAAGAATTGTTCAATTGGATTTTAAATGGTTCCAGTCAGTCTTGATATCTTGGGTGATGCAGAATTTTGTAAGACCTTTTATACATTGATTCCCTCATGGATGGGGGAATCCAGTGTTTACTGGCCAGTTAACAGGAAGCGAGTCTGATGACGCGCCATCAATCTGTTTCCTTGAAAGGACCGTGCCCAACTTTTTTTTGTTAATTCATCTCAGTCTTTTGCAGCATTGAGCTATTGCAAACACTGACAAAGATGCATGGCTGCACCCAGCCTTTTCCACGATTTCCTCCAGATGCTTATGGAGGGAGTCACAGCACGCAGGGAGGTTCTCTTCCATTCCAATGGATGGAAGAGACCTCTCCAGGAGATCAACGCAGCCTGGTTGCACGTTGTGCAGGAGGGCACAAACAGGGATGTCGGCTGGAGGAGCTGGCTGCAGTGGCGCAAACCTTTCAATGATCTCAGTAGATCACGAAACGTTACTGCAAAGCCAAACTCAACCTCATCCTGCCGCGCCACTCATCACAACCCCTGCACATCCTTACACCAACTTACCTTGCACCTCCACCCATCTCTCTCTCTCTCTATCTACATTAATAGTTCCCCATCTCACTAGCCACCCCTCTCAATCACCCTCATCCTTGTCCAATCATATCAACTAACAACACATAAGGGTAGGCACTTGGGTCCTTTAGCCAATGTTCATGTATAGTTAATGTTGATGTGTTGTCAAACATCGAAATCTTTATTTTCAGCACTTTGCACTCGTGGACAGATTTGAGGGCACCTTTGGAAGTGGCTTAGTGAGTTGAAGTGATTGGTGAGACATAAGGGTACCCCCCCACTCCCCCCACAATGGTGATGAGTGTGAAAGGAATGGGTTGGGCATTGCAGGGATACTTTATGGTGTTGGTGTGGGGTGGTGCCAACCTGGTGCATCATGTGGCAGCCAGAGTGTACAGCGCCAAGTGAAGTAAATGTGGCCATGGCGAGGCCCTCCCTGGCCTTCCAGGCAGCAATGTGGTCGGGTGCTGATGCCCTGTGTCCTGTGCAGCATCAGTTGATTGCGAAGAAGGTTGATGTTGTTGTTGGTGATGCTGGTGTACTTAGTGATGTTGGTGTTGGGGCTGATCATGGTGGGATTCTTAGGACCAAGGTGAGATTTTTTTCAAGAGCACCGATGCTGCTGGAATAGATGGCAGGTGAGGTTGAGATGACAGAAGTGCCCTGTCAATGGTGAGAGAGGTTGCTCCAACGAGGTGACAGTGAATAGAGAGTTCACTTCAAACACTTCCAAAGTGCATACAGATCAAGGGGCCAAATTGGTGCGCAAGCTTTCTTGTGTTTTTATTCTGTACTTACCGCACGGATCCATAATGCGGTCGGAAGAGGGATATTCAGGACTTTGAAATTTTTTCAAAGTCCCACAGGAAATCTGTCATAGTGGGGGCAGGACATAGACTGAAAGGCAGACTAAGGGGCTGAATATGGGTTGGATCGGGACTCCGCCGCTGTCAATCAGCAGTGTGTGCATCACCATGCTTTCTCTCTCTGTTGAAGGGGAGAGAATCTGTCAATTTAGATCTTCAGCCACTGGGCCACCAGGGAGGGTTTCAGCCGGGACAGCGGCCTGGCAGCGAAGAGGGGGTGCCAGACTGCCCGTTGGCAGCCCGGCCGAACCTGTGGGCACTATTTTGCCGGCCGATCAGGAAGTCAACTGGCAAAAATTATTACATGGTGGCCGCGACAGTGGGCCCTCGCCTTGAAGGGCCACTGCGCTGCTAGGCTGCAGTCACTGGGGATAACGTGCACTGACACAGAAAGCTGTCGAGGGCACCGCGTGGCGGGGGATCGATTTTTCGACCGGAATTTCGGTCAGTACATTTTTGATGTGAGGGAAAGCGGTGGGGCGCATTCTGATGACGCGCTTGCAGCGGTCATCAGCATCAGGCGGTATCGGGTCCAGGCCAAAAATTCCCCGAGCTGAATTTGGGTTGGGTCGGCCAGTTGACCCCAAAGCTGTGGCCACGGGATTCCGAAGCATGGCCCCGCAAACGGACAGTGATGGATCTTTCTGAGACCCTGAATTTCAGCCCCAAAACTTTCTTCAAAATCCTGAAGGTTTTAGCTTCTGACGTTGGAAAGTGAACAGTTGTGAAATGGTAGCTTTTATACCACTTCTGTAGCTGTCAACTAACCAAATCAATAAAGAGTCACTGAGAACACGACTTCCCTTACACGGGCCTGAAACCCGAGGCACGGCAAACCCGTCAAGGGGTTGGTAAAATTGTAATTGCTTGCTTTTAAGCCTCTTAACTACCATTTTTAAGTACATTTTAATGATGTTAAATTACCTGTCCCGCCGCTTGCTGTCGGGTCTGCGATCCGAACACAGACCTGACAGCTAAGAAAATCACATGGAGGCGAGTTCAGAGCAGGATCCCACCCGCTGTCAATCAGGACCATTTTGACAGCGGGTCCGCCTCCAAACCTACACTCATGCCTGGGAAGATTCCGGTCTTGGTGTGGGAGTGGAGTCACATATAGGCCAGACTGGGAAAGGATGGCAGGCTTCATTCCCTAAAGGACATTATGAACCAGTTCTGTTTTTACCAGCTCTTTATTTGCAGATTTTTTTAAAAATTGAATTAAAATTCGCAAACTGCCACGGTAGGATGAGAATGCAAATTCTCTAAAATATTTGTCCAGGCCTCTGAATTACTAGACCATGTAAACTAACTACCATACACTTGCTTGGAAAAATCCAGTGTGTGATGAATTCTCTCCCACCAAGTGATTTTTGTTTTTGTTTTCCTAGTTCAATTTCCTAACTTTCAGAATTCTATGCTGTCAGCAACATAAGAACATAAGAAATAAGAAATAGGTGCAGGAATAGGCCACTTTGCCCTTTGAGCCTGCCCCGCCATTCAGTAAGAT
Source organism: Pristiophorus japonicus (assembly GCF_044704955.1). Classification (NCBI taxonomy): domain Eukaryota; kingdom Metazoa; phylum Chordata; class Chondrichthyes; family Pristiophoridae; genus Pristiophorus; species Pristiophorus japonicus. Next base: position 230,164,017 of record NC_091981.1, read on the forward strand.
CATGGCTGATCTGATCTTGGCCTCAATTCCACTTTCTTGCCCGTTGCCCATAACCCTTTACTCCCCTATCGTTCAAAAATCTGTCTATCTCCACCTTAAATAGAAACATAGAACATAGGTGCAGGATTAGGCCATTCGGCCCTTCGAGCCTGCACCACCATTCAGTAAGATCATGGCTGATCATTCCCTCAGTACCCCTTTCCTGCTTTCTCTCATACCCCTTGATCACTTTAGCTGTAAGGGCCACATCTAACTCCCTCTTGAATATATCCAATGAACTGGCATCAACAACTCTCTGCAGTAGGGAATTCCACAGGTTAACAACTGTCTGAGTGAAGAAGTTTCTCCTCATCTCAGTCCTAAATGGCTTACCCTTTATCCTTAGACTGTGTCCGCTGGTTCTGGACTTCCCCAATATCGGGAACATACTTCCTACAGCTAACCTGTCCAGTCCCGTCAGAATTTTATACGTTTCTATGAGATCCCCTTCTAAACTCCAGTCAATACAGTCCCAGTTGATCCAGTCTTTCCTCATATGTCAGTCCTGCCATCCCGGGAATCAGTCTGGTGAACCTTCGCTACACTCCCTCAATAGCAAGAACGTCTTTCCTCAGATTAGGAGACCAAAACTGAACACAATATTCCAGGTGAGGCATCACTATGGCCCTGTATAACTGCAGCAAGATCTCCCTGCTCCTATACTCAAATCCCCGAGCTAAGAAGGCCAACATACCATTTGCCTTCTTCACCGCCTGCTGTACCTGCATGCCAACTTTCAATGACTGATGTACCATTATACCCAGGTCTCGTTGCACCTCCCCTTTTCCTAATCTGCCACCATTCAGATAATATTCTGCCTTTGTGTTTTTGCCACCAAACTGGATAACCTCACATTTATCCACATTATACTGCATCTGCCATGCGTTTGCCCACCCACCTAACCTGTCCAAGTCACCCTGCAACCTCTTAACCCTGCCACCCAGCTTTGTGTTATCTGCCAGCTTGGAGATACTGCACTCAATTCTTTCATCTAAATCATTCATGTATATAATGAATATAGTATATTCAATGACCCAGCATCCGCAGCTCTCTGGGGTAGAGAATTCCAAAGATTCACAACACTCTGAGAGAAGAAATTCCTCCTCATCTTCGTTTTAAATGTGTGACCCCTTATTCTGAATCTATGCCCCACTTCCAGATTCCCCCAGGAAGGGAAAAGTCCTTTCTGCATCTATTCTGTCAAGCCCCTTCAGAATCTTATACATTTCAATAAGATCACCTCTCATTCTTCTAAACTCCAATGAGTATAGGCCCAGCCTGCTCAATCTTTCTTCATAAGGCAACCCCTTCATCTCAGGAATCAACCTAGTGAACCTATTCTGAACTGCCTTCAATGCAAGTATATCCTTCCTTAAATAAGGAAACCAAAACTGTACGCAGTACTCCAGGTGTGGTCTCATCAATGTCCAATACAGTTGTAGCAAGAATTCCCTACTTTAAAACTCCATCCCCCTTGCAATAAAGGCCAACGTTCCATTTTCCTTCCTAATTACTAGCTGTACGTACATGCTAACATTTTGTGTTTCATGTACAAGGACACCCAGATCCCTCTTTACCGTAGCATTTTGTAGTCTCTTTCCATTTAAATAATAATTTGCTTTTTTATTCTTCCTATCAAAGTGGATAATCGCATATTTTTCCCCCATTATACTCCATCTGCCAATTTTTTTCCCACTCACTTAACCAATCTATATCTCTTTGCAGATTCTTTGTGTCCTCTTCACAACTTGCTTTCCCACTCTATCTTTGTATCATCAGCAAATGTGACTACATTACTCTCGGTCCCTTCATCCAAATCATTAATATAGATTGTAAATACTTGAGGCCCCAGGACTGATCCATGCGGCATCCCACTAGTTACAGTTTGCCAACCTGAAAATTACATATTTATCATTACGCTCATGTTTTCTGTTAGTTAGCCAATCCTCTATCCATGCTAATAAATTACCGTCAACCCTGTGAGCTCTTATCTTGTGCAGTAAGCTTTTATGTGACACCTTATTGAATGCTGTCTGGAAATCCAAATACACTACATCTACTGGTTTCCCTTTATCCACCCTGCACATTACATCCATAAGAACTTCAGGAAATTTGTCAAACAGGATTTCATTTTCATAAAACCATGCTGACTCTGCTTGACTGTATTATGATTTTCTAAATGTCCTACTATTCCTAAATAATGGACTCCAGCATTTTCATTTTCCCAATGACAGATGTTAGGCTAACTGGTCTATAGTTTCCTGCTTTCTGTCTACCTCCTTTCATAAATAGGGGCATTACATTTATTGTTTTCCAATCTGCTGGGACCTCTCCAGAATCCAGCGAATTTTGGTAGATTACAACCACTGCCTCCACTATCTCTGCAGCCGCTTCTTTTAAGACCCTAGGATGCAGGCCATCAGGTCAAGGGGACTTATCCACCTTTAGTCCCATTAGTTTGCCTAGTACTTTTTCTCTAGTGATTGTTTTAAGTTCCACCCTCCCTATAGCCCCTTGATTATCTAATATTATTGGGATGCTTTTAGTGTCTTCTATCATGAAGACTAATACAAAATATTTCTTCAAAGTCTCTGCCATTTCCCTGTTTCCCATTATTAATCCCCCAATCTCATCCTCTAAGAGACCAACATTTACTTTACCTTCTCTTTTCCTTTTTATATACTTGTAGAAGCTCTTACTGTCTGTTTTCAGATTTCTTGCTAGTTTACTCTCCTATGCTATCTTCTTTTTTTTCATTATTTTTTTAGTCGCCCTTTGATGGTTTCTAAAAATTTCCCAATCCTCTGGCCTTCCACTGTTCTTCACAACATTGTATGTCTTTGTTTTTAATTTGATACCATCCTTTACTTCCTTAGTTCACCACGTATGGGTCCTCCTTTTCTTAGAGTCTTTCTTTTTCATTGAAATATATCTTTGCTGAGAGTTATGAAATATTTCCTTAAATGTCTGCCACTGCTTTATCTATCATCTTACCCATTAATCTATTTTCCCAGTCAACTTTAGCCAACTCTGTCTTCATACCTTTGTAATTGCTTTTATTTAAGTTCAGGACACTAGTCTGAGACCCATGTTTCTCATACTCAAACTGAATTTGAAATTCCAAAATGCAATGATCACTCTTTCCTGGAGGATCCTTTATTGTAAACATAGAAAATAGGTGCAGGAGTAGACCATTCGGCCCTTCGAGCCTGCACCGCCATTCAATGAGTTCATGGCTGAACATGCAACTTCAGTACCCCATTCCTGATTTTTCGCCATACCCCTTGATCCCACTAGTAGTAAGGGCTACATCTAACTCCTTTTTGAATGTATTTAGTGAATTGGCCTCAACAACGTTCTGTGGTGGAGAATTCCACAGGGTGGAAGATCATTAATTAATCCTATCTCATTACACATTACCAGATCTAAAATAGCTTGCTCCCTAGTTGGTTCCACAACGTATTGTTCTAAGAAACCATCTCGAATACACTCTATGAACTAATTCTCAGGGCTACCTTTGCCAATTTGATTTGGTTATCACCGAGGTAGAATCCTCAATAATGTTAACTTTTATGAGACAGAGGACATCCAGCCTGACTAACCTTGGAATCTTGACCAATTTTGACCTGCAATGTATGGACTCATGTTCTTTAATCAAGCCAGAGAATTCATTGAGTATCACAAAGATATACAAAATTAATACTTAATCAAGGTAATAGGTATACAGCGATACTTGTGTCCAATGGTTCCTGCTTCCAAACATTCTGGGGCATGATCTTCTGTTCTTGCTGTGTTCTGTTGACCATAGTTGAAATCCTTCCTCTAAGTATGTCACCAATGTTCTATAGCCTCTCTCTTTTATCCCCCTCGAGGTACTCGTGCTTCACCATATTAGGGTTATGGATCGTTTAGGACAAAATGATTGGATTATGGTCACATTTTGTTTGTTCATAGCCTCCTGATGTCCTAGCACATACATCTCATACAGGTAGTTCTTGTTTTCTGCTTTTGCAAGAGGCTCAAAGTTCATACTTCTTCTAATTGCCACTCTGCGGTTTCACAACCGTCTACTCTGATCTTCAATTCTCGTGAACAAATACAGATGTATTCTATTACCTCTAACATTGTTCTTACACAAATGTTAGCATATTATCAACCCTTAAATCAAACTAGCACAACTACACCTTGGCCTACTTAGCCCAGCCTTCTCACCATGCCCTGCGGTTACGGTAGCGTCTTAACAAAGCAAGTAATAACACAAAGTCAGCAACTCAGAGTTATTATTAAAACAATATATGTGACTCTATCAAACCCTACAGTCCAATCTATATGAAGATTAAAATTGCCCATGATTATTTCCATGCCTTTCTTACAAACCTCCATTATTTCTTGATTTATACTCTGTCCTACAGTGTAGCTACTGTTAGGGAGCCTATAGACTACTCCCACCATTGACTTTCTCTTATTTCTTAACTCCATCCAAACTGATTCTACATCTTGATCTTCTGAGCCAATATCATTTCTCACTACTGCACTGATCTCATCCTTTATTAACAGGGCTACAGCACCTCCTTTTCCTTTCTGCTTATCATTCAGAAATGTCAAATACCCCTGAATAATCAGTTCCCAGCCTTGGCCACCTTGCAACCACGTCTCTGTAATGGCTATCAAATCATACCCGGGGTTGGGTAATATATTAGCATGGATAGAGGATTGGCTAACGAACGGAAAACAGAGAGCAGAGATAAATGGTTCATTCTCTGGTTGGCAACCAGTAACTAGTGGGGTGCCACAGGGATCAGTGCTGGGACCCCAACTATTTGCAAGCTATATTAACGACTTGGAAGAAGGGACTGAGTGTAACATAGCCAAGTTTGCTGACAAAATAAAGATGGAAGGAAAAGAAATGTGTGAGGAGGACACACAAAATATGAAAAAGGACAGAGATAGGCTAAGTCAGTGGGCAAAAATTTGGCAGATGGAGTATATTGTTGGAAAGTGTGAGGTCATGCACTTTGGCAGAAAAAATCGAAGAGCAAGTTATTATTTAAATGGAGAAAGATTGCAAAATGCTGCAGTACAGCGGGACCTGGGAGTACTAGGATAGTGTGCAGGTGCAGCGTAATCAGGAAGGCCAATAGAATCTTGGCCTTTATTGCAAAGGAGATGGAGTATAAAAGCAGGGAAGTCTTGCTGCAGCTATACAGGGTAGTGGTGAGGCCACACCTGGAATACTGCATGCAGTTTTGGTTTCCATATTTACAAAAGGATATATTACTTTGGAGGCAGTTCAGAGAAGGTTCACGAGGTTGATTCCGGAGATGAGAGGGTTGATATGAGGAAAGGTTGAGTAGGTTGGGCCTCTACTCATTGAAATTCAGAAGAATGAGAGGTGGTCTTATCGAAACGTATAAGATTATGAGGGGGCTTGACAAGGTGGATGCAGAGAGGATGTTTCCACTGATGGGGGAGACTAGAACTAGAGGGCATGATCTTAGAATAAGGGGCCGCCTATTTAAAATAGAGATGAGGAGAAATTTCTTCTCTCAGAGGGTTGTAAGTATGTGGAATTTGCTGCCTCAGAGAGCTGTGGAAGCTGGGACATTGAATAAATTTAAGACAGAAATAAACAGTTTCTTAAACGATAAGGAGATAAGGGGTTATGGGGAGCGGGCGGGGAAGTGGAACTGAGTCCATGATCAGATCAGCCATGATCTTATTGAATGGCAGAGCAGGCTCGAGGGGCCGTATGGCCTACTCCTGTTCCTATTTCTTATATTCTTATGTTCTTATACCCATTTATGTCTATTTGTGCCATCAACTCATCTATCTTGTTGCAAATGCTGCGTGCATTCAGATAAAGAGCTTTTAATTTTGTCTTTTTATCAGTTTTCCCTACCCTGACTCTATTTTCTGGTGCACTTTATATGCTCCTGTCCCTTCCTGTCACACTCTGGTTATCATTACCCCTATCGCTACCCTGCACAATTTTCTTCTCATTGCTCTTTGACTTTTTTAATTTCCGCTCACCTGAACCCTGCCCCACCACCCCTGCCCCCTGCCCCCCTCCCACACACACACTATTTAGTTTAAAGCCCTATCTACAGCCCTAGTTATTTCATTTGCCAGGACACCGGTCCCAGCATGGTTCAAGTAAAGCCCGTTCCAACGGACCGCTCGCTCTTACCCTAGTACATCTGTTCAATTGTTCCTGCCATCAAGTAAATAAAAACAACTGTGTCATGAAACTTAAATATCCAGTAACAGAGTTGCACTTTATATCTACACCAAAGTCTTTAAAAAGCTGGAAGCCATCTGGAGTCACTTTGGGGAATTGCACGATATGTGCTTTGGCAGCTGCAAGAAGGTTAAAATTAGTGCTCAGGCAAATAGTTGGAATATAAAGAACCTCCAATGACCCTGTGAAACTTCTAAGGCAATATTCTACCTTCAGAACTTTCCCAGTGATCTCAAAGAATTGAACTTCTGATCTCAACTCCATATATTTTTGTGGGGAATGGCAAAATTCCAGAACGGAGGCTGCAAACAGAAACTCGTTGCATGATCCATTTGATGTTCCCTGCCATTTCACATCTGTTTTTTGAAAAAACACATATAACATCTGGACATTTTTGTCAATGATCAATGAGGTGTGCTGGAACTGTATTAGAACCAGAGCTATCTAAATTACAGTATCCGGAATAATTATTCATAGATTTTCCAAAGTGCAGAAAATGTACTGCCCTGTTTTGCAGTTTGAAGTTGTGAAACTTGCTGCATATTTGCTGAGGTGAATGAAGGGATACAGGTAACATAAGAACATAAGAAATAGGAGCAGGAGTAGGCCATTTGGCCCTCGAGCCTGCTCCACCATCCAATAAGATCTGATCTGATCATGGGCTCAGCTCCACTTCCCCGCCCGCTCCCCATAAATCTTTACACTCTTGTCACTCACAAATCTGTCTATCTCTGCCTTAAATATATTCAATGACCCAGCCTCCTCAGCTCTCTGGGGCAGAGAATTCCACAGATTTACAACCTTCTAAGAGAAGAAATTCCTCCTCATCTCCGTTTTAAATGGCCGACCTCTTATTCTAAAACTTTGCCCCCTAGTTCTAGATTCGCCCATGAGTGGAAACATCCTCTCTGCATCTACCTTGTCGAGCCCGCTCATTATCTTATGTGTCTCAATAAGATCACCTCTCATTCTTCTGAACTTCAATGAGTACAGGCCTAACCTGCTCAACCTTTCTTCATAAGTCCACCCCTTCATCTCAGCAATCAACCGAGTGATCCTTCTCTGAACTTGCTCCAATACAAATATATCCCTCCTTCAATAAGGAGACCAAAACTGTACGCAGTACTCTAGGTGTAGCCTCACCAATACCCTGTACAGTTGTAGCAGGATTTCTCTGCTTTTATACTCCATCCCCCTTGCATAAGGCCAACATTCCATTTTCTTTCCTGATTACTTGCTGTACCTGCATACTAACTTTTTTGTGTTTCATGCACAAGGACCCACAGGTCCCTCTGTACTGCAGCAATTTGTATTTTTTTTCCATTTAAATAATAATTTGCTTTTTTATTTTTTCTGCCAAAATGGATAACCTCACAGTTTCCCACAATGAGGCAGAAATTTCAGCCTTCCAGGTCCATACTGAGTGTATATGGACCTGGGAAGACATCGCAAAAGCCAATTTTCAGCACACAATGCACATGCGCTGAAAAATGGCTTTTCTGACCTGTCAAGCTGGAGCTTGACAGATCTTCCATATCTTGGGAGCGAGGACATTTGCAAGGGCAAGATTGCGGGATTTATCCATATCTTGTCCAGCAAATGTCCTCAAAACACTTGCGTCTGATAAAAGCAGGCGCATAGCCTACCTTTACAGGCGTAAGAGTTTTAAAACACACAAACATTTTAAAATAAAATTATAAAAACACATTTTATTATTAAAAACCCTCCCAACTACAATAAGTTTATTTTAAACCATAATTAAAAAACGATTTTAAAAAATCAGAGAAATATATATTTTTTATAATACATAAATAACTTTAATTTAAATTAATAAAAATATGTGGTGTATTTTTTCTATTTTTTTATTATTGGTTTTGTGTGCTTTGGGGGCAGTTTCTCATTCATAATAATGGGAACTCAAACTTACGGAGTTCCCATTATGATGAATGAGAAAATACTTTACCTGATTGGCTGCCCAGAGCCATGTGACTGCAGCTCCAGGCCTGCACATGTCCTGATGTGCACGCGCTTCAACGCGTAGTCACTGGAGGCCTCAGGACCAAGAACTCGTGTCGGTGCAGCAGGATAAGGTAAGTGCATTTTTTGAAAGTTTTTTAATTTCTGGGCCATTAACTCCATCTGTCAAATTTTTGCCCACTCACTTAGCTTGTCTATATCCCTTTGCAGATCTTTTTGTGTCCTTCTCACAACTTGCTTTCCCAGCCATCTTTGTATCATCAGCAAATTTGGCTACATTATACTCAGTCCCTTCATCCAAGTCATTAATATAGATTGTAAATAGTTGAGGCCCCAGCACTGATCCCTGTGGCAGCCCACTAGCTACTGTGTGCCAACCGGAAAATTACCCATTTATCACGACTCTGTTTTCTGTTCGTTAGTCAATCTTTTATCCATGGTAATATATTACCCCCAACCCTGTGAACTTTTATCTTGTGCAGTAACCTTTTATGTGGCACCTTATCGAATGTGTCATGTATGCAAACTCTTTGTATTCACTATGTAACTATGTACGATGTACCACCTGAGGGCGCTGCTGTTGGAGGCCCGAGGGGTTTCCTGCCCTGGTGTGCAGGGGCATATAAAAGGCAGCCAGCCATGCTGCCTCTCACTTTGCAGTCGTATTAAATGAACTGAAATCACACAGCTCTTACTCACAGTATAAGGTCTCGTGGAGTCATTCGATGGTAATAGCAGACATAATAACTGGCGATGAGAATACGGACTTTCACGCGATTATGGCTACCTTTGGCACACTAAAAGGGTGATGATTGTGATGCCTTCACGGAAAGGCCTGAGCACTATTTCGTGGCAACCGACTTGGCAGGGGAGACAGACACATTGGCGGAGAAGCGCAAGGCTATACTGCTGACCAGTTGTGGGCCCGAGGTCTATCACCTCGTTGGGGACTTGCTGGCACCCACAAAGGCCAAGGATAAGACATACAATGAGCTGACTGAACTAATTCGCGATACTATACAGATGACTTCCTACCAGAATCGGAGCTCACTGGCAAGTACTGTACGTAACATAACGGAGATTGCAGGCAGAACTGTTGAACTAATAAGAATTGTACAGAGCAGAGCCTACATGCCTGCTGCTGCTAGGCTGCCAAGGGGTATAAATGCGAAATCATTAACACAATGCTGGCATTGCGGGGGTAATCATGGGGCCCATCAATGTCGATTTAAAAGCTGCAGGACAAGGGGCCACCTCCAGCGAATGTGCAAACGTACTGCGACTCACCACGTGGCAGTGGAGTCGGCAGAAGAGTCCCAATCCAGCGTGGATCACAAAGGACAAGCTAGAGAGGCAAATCAGCCCGATGAAGCAGTTCGTGGGGTGCACACCCTCTCCACAAAAAGTCCTCCCATGATGATAAAAGTCAAATTAAATGGCGTTCCTGTATCCATGGAGCTGGACATGGGGGCGAGTCAGTCAATTATGAGCCAGAAGGCATTTGAAAGGCTGTGGGGCAACAACAAAGCACAAAGACCCAAGCTGAGGCCGATTCAGATAAAGCTCACTTACACCAAGGAACTGATACCAGTTATTGGCAGTGCGAACTTAAAAGTATCCTATGATGGAGAGGCACATGAGTTGCCATTGTGGATTGTACCAGACGATGGGCCAACGCTGCTTGGCAGAAGCTGGATGGAGAAGATTCGGTGGAACTGGGAAGACATCAAAGTATTATTGTCAGTGGACAATGCTTCCTGTACTCAAGTGCTGAGTAAGTTCCCATCTTTATTTGAACCAGTCATTGACAACTTCACAGGCGCCAAAGTACAGATCCACTTGGTCCCCGAGGTATGGCCCATTCATCCCAAGGCTCGAGCAGTCCCCTACATGATGAGGGAGAAAGTGGAGATCAAATTGGACAGACTTCAATGCGAGGGGATCATATCGGCAGTCGAATTCAACGAGTGAGCCAGCCTGATTGTTCCGATACTAAAGAGCGATGGCATGGTCAGAATCTGTGGAGACTACAAAGTAACAATCAACCGAGTCTCGTTACAGGACCAGTATCCACTACCCAAAGCCGATGCCCTTTTCGTGGCATTAGCAGGGGAAAGGCATTCACCAAGCTGGATCTAACCTCCACTTACGTGACCCAGGAACTGGTTGAGTCATCGAAAAAATTAACATGCATAAACATGCGCAAAGGACTGTTCGTGTACAAGAGGTGCCCGTTCGGGATTCGCTCAACTGCAGCCATATTCCAAAGGAATATGGAGAGCCTGTTGAAATCGGTTCCACGCACCATCGTATTTCAGGACGACATCTTCATCACTGACCATGACACCACTGAACACCTGCACAAACTGGAAGAAGTTTTAAGTCGACTAAACAGAGTTGGACTCCGGTTGAAACGATCCAAATGTGTCTTCCTGGCGCCAGAGGTAGAATTCCTGGGGAGGAAGATTGCGGCAGACGGCATCAGGCCCACGGACTCGAAGACAGAGACCATCAAGAATGCACCCACACCATGAAATGTAACGGAGCTGCACTCATTCCTGGGACTCCTCAACTATTTCGGTAACTTTCTTCCAAGGTTGAGCACCTTGCTGGAACCATTGCACAAACTGTTACGCAAGGGGGATGACTGGGCTTGGGGTAAAAATCAAGAGACCACCTTTGAGAAGGTCAGAAACCTGCTGTGTTCGAATATGTTGCTGGTATTATATGACCCATGTAAACGTCTAGTTTTAGCATGTGATGTGTCGTCGTACGGTGTCGGGTGTGTTTTGCAGCAAGCCAGTGCAGTGGGCAAGCTCCAACCGGCTTAATATGCGTCTAGAAGCCTATCAAAGGTTGAAAGAGGCTACAGCATGGTCGAAAAGGAGGCTTTAGCCTGGGTTTATGGTGTAAAATAGATGCACCAATATTTGTTTGGACTCAGGTTCGAGTTAGAGACGGACCACAGGCCCCTAATCTCACTGTTTTCGGAAAGCAAAGACCAATGATTCGCCTCAAATCCAAAGATGGGCACTAACACTGTCTGCCTACGACTATGTGATCCGCCACAGGCCAGGCACTGAAAACTGCGCCGATGCTCTAAGCCGACTACCGTTGCCCACCACCAGGTGGAAATGGCGCAGCCCGCAGGCCTGCTAATGGCCATGGATACCTTTGATAGCGAAGGGTCACCCGTAATGGCCCGCCAAATTAAGACCTGGACCAGCCAGGATCCTCTGCTATCCCTTGTAAAAAGTTGCGTCCTCAATGGGAGCTAGTCAGTGGTCCCTGAAGACAAGCAAGACGAGATGAAGCTGTTTCACCGTCGTAAAGACAAAATGTCGATCCATTCAGATTGCCTCTTCTGGAGCAACCGTCTTATCTTGCCAAAGAAAGGCAGGGAAACCTTCATACGTGACCTACACAGCACCCACCCAGGGATAGTCATGATGAAGGCTATCGGCAGGTTCCACGTCTGGTTGCCCGGCATTGACTCAGACCTGGAGTCGTGCGTGCACCACTGTAACATGTGTTCACAACTGGGCAATGCTCCCAGGGAGGCTCCACTTAGTCTCTGGTCCTGGCCCTCGAAACCATGGTCCAGGATCCATGTGGATTATGTGGGCCCCTTTCTGGGAAAGATGCTCCTGGTTGTTGTGGACGCCTACTCCAAATGGATTGAATAGAAACATAGAAACATAGAAACATAGAAAATAGGTGCAGGAGTAGGCCATTCGGCCCTTCTAGCCTGTACCGCCATTCAATGAGTTCATGGCTGAACATGCAACCTCAGTACCCCATTCCTGCTTTCGCGCCATACCCCTTGATCCCCCTAGTAGTAAGGACTTCATCTAACTCCCTTTTGAATATATTTAGTGAATTGGCCTCCACAACTTCCTGTGGCAGAGAATTCCACAGGTTCACCACTCTCTGGGTGAAGAGGTTTCTCCTCATCTCGGTCCTAAATGGCTTACCCCTTATCCTAAGACTATGACCCCTGGTTCTGAACTTCCCCAACATTGGGAACATTCTTCCTGCATCTAACCTGTCTAAACCCGTCAGAATTTTAACCGTTTCTATGAGGTCCCCTCTCATTCTTCTGAACTCCAGTGAATACAAGCCCAGTTGATCCAGTCTTTCTTGATAGGTCAGTCCCACCATCCCGGGAATCAGTCTGGTGAATCTTCGCTGCACTCCCTCAATAGCAAGAATGTCCTTCCTCAAGTTAGGAGACCAAAACTGTACACAATACTCCAGGTGTGGCCTCACCAAGGCCCTGTACAACTGTAGCAACACCTCCCTGCCCTTGTACTCAAATCCCCTCGCTATGAAGGCCAACATGCCATTTGCTTTCTTAACCGCCTGCTGTACCTGCATGCCAACCTTCAATGACTGATGTACCATGACACCCAGGTCTCGTTGCACCTCCCCTTTTCCTAATCTGTCACCATTCAGATAATAGTCTGTCTCTCTGTTTTCACCACCAAAGTGGATAACCTCACATTTATCCACATTATACTTCATCTGCCATGCATTTGCCCACTCACCTAACCTATCCAAGTCACTCTGCAGCCTCATAGCATCCTCCTCGCAGCTCACACTGCCACCCAACTTAGTGTCATCCGCAAATTTGGAGATATGGCATCCAGCACGTCCGCAGCCACCATTGAAAGCCTCAGGGCCATGTTTGCCACCCATGGCTTACACGACATTCTTGTCAGCGACAATGGTCTGTGCTTCACCAGCTCGGAATTCAATGAATTCATGACTCGTAATGGTATCAAACATGTCAGATCTGCCCCTTTCAAGCCCACATCCAACGGCCAAGCGGAGCGGGCAGTCCAAACCATAAAGCAGAGCTTGAAACGTGTCACAGAAAGCTCCTTACAAACTCGCCTGTCCTGGGTACTGCTAAGCTACAGGACACAACCCCACTCACTTACTGGGGTTTCCCCTGCAGAATTACTAATGAAATGAGCACTCAAAACCAGGGTCTCCTTAGTACACCTTGACCTCAGTGATCAGGCGTTATCAGCAAAACATGTACCATGATCGCGCGGCTGTATCACGCGACATCACTGTAAATGACCCTGTGTTTGTGCTGAATTACGGTCAGGGCCCCAAATGGGTCGCCATCACTGTATTAGCCAAGGAGGGGAATAAAGTGTTTGACAACAAACGGTTTAACCATCAAGTGTGCAGAAAACATTTGGACCAAACCAAATTACGATTCACAGATAACCAGGAACCACCGGAAGAGGACCTCATCTTCAGTGACCCACCAACACACGCCCAATCGACAACAGACCTCGCTGCCAACCACGAGGATGATCCCACAATCCCCAACAGTCCAGCCCAACCAGTCGCGCTGCAAGACAGCAGTGGCCCAACCAACTCACCCAGGCCAGAAGCGATCCTCAGATGGTCAACCAGGGAGCGCAGGGCTCCAGTTCGCCGTAACCTGTAATCAACTCACATCAAAGACTTTGGGGGGGGAATGATGTCATGTATGCAAACTCTTTGTATTCACTATGGAACTATGTACGGTGTAGCACCTGAGGGCGCTGCTGTTGGAGGCCCCAGGGGTTTCCTGTCCTGGTGTGCAGGGGCATATAAAAGTCCGCCTGCCATGCTGCCTCTCACTTTGTAGTCATATTAAATGGACTGAAGTCACACAGCTCTTACTCACAGTACAAGGCCTCGTGGAGTTATTCGATGGTAATTGTAAACATAATAGAATGCCTTCTGGAAATCCAAATACACCACATCTACTGATTCCCCCTTATCCACCCTGCTCGTTACATCCTCAAAAAACAAAGCAAATTTGTCAAACATGATTTCCCTTTCATAAAATCATGCTGACTCTGACTAAATTATGCTTTTCCAAATGTCCTGCTATTGCTTCCTTAATAATGGACTCCAGCATTTTCCCAACGACCAATATTAGGCTAACTGCTCTATAGTTTTCTGATTTCTGTCTGCCTCCTTTTTTAAATAGGGGCATTACATTTGTGGTTTTCCAGTCTGCTGGGACCTCCCCAGAATCCAGGGAATTTTGGTAGATTACAACTAATGCATCTATTATCTCTGCAGCCACTTCTTTTAAGACCCTAGGCTGCAAGCCATCAGGTCCAGGGGACTTGTCCACTTTTAGTCCCATTATTTTATCGAGTACTTCTTCTTTAGTAATAGTGATTGTTTTACATTCCTCCCTCCCTATAGCCCCTTGATTATCTATTATTGGGATGTTTTTAGTGTCTTCTACCGTGAAGACCGATACAAAATATTTGTTCAAATCTCTGTTCCATTTCCCTGTTTCCCATTATTAATTGCCTTGTCTCATCCTCTAAGGGACCAACATTTACTTTAGCCACTCTCTTCCTTTTTATATGCATGTAGAAACTCTGTTTTTATATTTCTTGCTAGTTTACTTTCATAATCTATCTTCCCTCTCTTTATTCATTTTTTAGTCGTTGTTTGCTGGTTTTTAAAAGTTTCCCAATCCTCTGGCCTCCCACTAATCTTGGCCACTTTGTATGCTCTTGTTTTCAATTTGATGTCATCCTTTATTTCCTTAGTTAGCCACTGATGGTTATTCCTTCTCCTTACAGTTGTAATATCAGGAAAAATATCAAAGCTGCATTTCCATCTAATTTTATACATTTTGTGACAAAATACCAGTGCTGCCTGCGCTCTTTTTGCAGGCGGCCATTATCTTTGGCCCATGGTGTCACCGGCCGTTTTCTGACCTAATCAAATGTCTTGGCCTATAGCCCTTGGTTATCAATATGGGTTAGGATAAGACTCTCGACACCAGGGGCCAAGAAGTAGGATCTGAGATGAGCAATGTTTTGAAGGTGACGGAACAAATGTGGGGAAGAAAACTCAGCCCGGGATCAAGCTTTTCTCACCTTTCATTTTGTATGTTCATAAGCGCATTGTGATGGTGCAATAATTGCTTAATATTATAGTATTTCACTTTTGAGACAGTCTTCTTTCAGCAAAAGACAACAGTGATGTCATTGAGCACCAAATGTGGAAAGTCTTTCATTCCTCAATAGTGGCATCCCTCATCTTCATAAACAGGAAAATTGACTAAAAGTCAGATATACATTAAAAAAGACAGTGATAGTTACCTTAATTGCTTCTCTTGCTGCTTTGTCACAATACAATGTTCGCACACTCTCCCAGGGCAAGATTTCAGCGTTGTAACTGCCAGGCAAGCCAAAAAACTGACTAAACAATGGGGGATATGTTAACTCCCTCTGCTCGACGGGAATGTAGACTTACTGCCTTGTTCCCGCTCCGCTACCCTCAATGCCTGGGGCATTCTGCTGAGCAGCCGAGGCTCCCATCTGAATCAAGCGGGAGCCTCATTATCAGGATCTCATGATGTACATAGGATTCCCAATGCCATTTTACTAGCCTACTAGGCAGAGCATCCACTGTGGGCACTCTGCTCAGTAAAACCTGGTGGTTCAGCAGAAGAGGCCCAAAAGGGTGAGTGTCTAAGGTATTTTTGGTAGGGAACTTCGCTGTGTTCCACAAGAATAATTTGAGCCGCTGCTGGGCTGAGCTCCCCCTCTCCCAGAGCCAGCGAGGTGCATCGGGATGGCCATTCAGAGTGTGCAGATCACCACATATATGGTAATGAGCCTCGAATCAGGCCTCCCACTTTGCTGGTCAGACATCCATTAGTTAAAATCAACACCATTATGTGTGTACAATGTACTCCGGTTCAAACCAACCTGTGAAATGGATAATCAATATTAAGTTCATTAATAAAAAAAATTTCAAAATTATTTTTGCTCCATTAAATATCCCCTAATTTAGTATTCAGTGGCATGCATTGCTGTGTGTTAATCCTTAGTTATTTGTTTGACTCTTCTAGCTGTCCTTGGGAATTCTAATTCACATCATGAAATGCACAGCTGCAGCTCTCGAGGAACAGGTAGTAAGGACACTCGGAGCACGTCTGACCAGACATAATACAGCAGGCACAGCAGCTGACACTTCTGAGGATGGTTCAGGTAGTCCAGAGTGAATTAGATCCAGGATTGATCATTAAGCTGGAGGGAGAAAAAAGACTAATAGATCAGATCAATGTGGTGCACAGATAACATTGAAAAAAATAAGGCTGCTAATAATTTGTGGAGGGTGAGGTGTACCACAGTAGCAGCAGCAGATCTTGTATACAACCAGTTACTGTAGTTACATTTGGCTCATAGAGGAATTGGAAGGTTTGCTTTGTAATGAGTTACAATGTTTAAGCAATGACTGAGTTAAGTAAAATATGAATCAAAATAACACCATATCCACAAATGTTTATTTAAAAATGAAGTGTACCAATAGCATCTTCTGAAAATGTGTGTTCGTCTAAGAAGAGATTGATTTTCTTCAAGTGAAAAGGGATCATTCTTCTTGAAGACAAGCCACGTTATCTTTGGGGTCAGCACTCCACTTCCTTCAGGTTTCTTGCACTGAAGAAAGGCAAAACCTGGTCAATGGTTCACTTGAGTCTGTGACACAGATTAGGGCTCTGTGAAGCTGCTTGCTGTTTGCATTTTGCCACCCTTTGAATGCAGTGCTGTGGCCTGGGGCACCGCCGTCGAGTGCAGGTTTCCTATGTAAGTCTCCTGATCTCTGTGTAAATCAGTTTGTGTTGTTGTTGTTGTTCTAACCGGCTTCATCACTAATCTGAAACATCGGCACGATGTAGCATTAATTTTGAGGCACAATTCTGCTTAGATCTTTTAGCTTGAATCTTGCTACATACTTTTGTTCACATTTGCTCAAGCAAGTGTAAAAAAAATGTTGAGTGGTTACTGCAAGGATTTAATTTAAAATACAGCACTTAATCCTATTTAAGAAGTGAGGACAAGCAAGGTCAAATTTTGATGTTGCCTATAGCAAATCATAGTGTCGCTAGATATACTAAATATGAAGCTGCAGAATGAAAGATAAACCTTATTTGTTGCTGTTTTGTCGTGCAATACTTTAATGTAATAGCCTATTGTCTAGTGTACTGATTAATGCATCAAAGTGAAATAGCTGTTGAAGACTGTCCTTGCCGAAAAGACTTGCAATGATATCTAGCAGTGGTAGACATTATTGATTCAGACTGAAATCTCTGATGAATACTGTGCTGAGGAGATTCAACCCTGTTGTCACTGATACTTGCCGATACAGAGCAAACTGATGATTGCTCAACCTGGGGATTGTTGAAATTACTCCAATCCTCACTCCAACTTGATTTGCATACTAGTATTTATAGAAAGTTATTCAAAACTATTGTAACTTCAGAAACTAATTTGGTGGAATTTATTTTATATTCTATTCCTCCATGGAATGTTCGTATGACATGATTAAAATACAAATGTATTTGCAATCTACTCACTGGCTCTTTACTAAAAATAAGTTAATTTTATACTTTGATTCAATTAAAGTTGAAGCAAACCATAATTTAATAATTGTGTGAGTGTATGTGTTTTTGGTGTCTCTATATATGTAAATAACCCCTGTGTCAATCACTGTGACCACTGGGAGCTTTTAACTGTGATCTGGTTGTGTTATATCAGTATGATTAACAGTGACTCTGTTCTCAAGACAGTCACATTGTGTACTTCCTAGAGACCAATTACAGACCAGGGGAGCGGGTTATTGCTCATCCTCACAACTGGAGGCTTGTCCTGTGGGAGGATAGAAAGATGAGGGAGAAAACATAGAAACATAGAAAATAGGTGCAGGAGTAGGCCATTCGGCCCTTCGAGCCTGCACCGCCATTCAATGAGTTCATGGCTGAACATGCAACTTTAGTACCCCATTCCTGCTTTCTCGCCATACCCCTTGATCCCCCTAGTAGTAAGGACGACATCTAACTCCTTTTTGAATATATTTAGTGAATTGGCCTCAACAACTTTCTGTGGTAGAGAATTCCACAGGTTCACCACTCTCTGGGTGAAGAGGTTTCTCCTCATCTCGATCCTAAATGGCTTACCCTTTATCCTTAGACTGTGACCCCTGGTTCTGGACTTCCCCAAAATTGGGAACATTCTTCCTGCATCCAACCTGTCTAAACCCATCAGAATTTTAAACGTTTCTATGAGATCCCCTCTCATTCTTCTGCACTCCAGTGAATACAAGCCCAGTTGATCCAGTCTTTCTTGATATGTCAGTCCCGCCATCCCGGGAATCAGTCTGGTGAACCTTCGCTGCACTCCCTCAATAGCAAGAATGTCCTTCCTCAAAGGAGACCAAAACTGTACACAATACTCCAGGTGTGACCTCACCAAGGCCCTGCACAACTGTAGTAACACTTCCCTGCCCCTGTACTCAAATCCCCTTGCTATGAAGGCCAACATGCCATTTGCTTTCTTAACCGCCTGCTGTACCTGCATGCCAACCTTCATTGACTGATGTACCATGACACCCAGGTCTCGTTGCACCTCCCCTTTTCCTAATCTGTCACGATTCAGACAATAGTCTGTCTCTCTGTTTTTACCACCAAAGTGGATAACCTCACATTTATCTACATTATACTTCATCTGCCATGCATTTGCCCACTCACCTAACCTATCCAAGTCGCTCTGCAGCCTCATAGCATCCTCCTCGCAGCTCACACTGCCACCCAACTTAGTGTCATCCGCAAATTTGGAGATACTACATTTAATCCCCTCGTCTAAATCATTAATGTACAATGTAAACAGCTGGGGCCCCAGCACAGAGCCTTGCGGTATCCCACTAGTCACTGCCTGCCATTCTGAAAAGTACCCATTTACTCCTACTCTTTGCTTCCTGTCTGCCAACCAGTTCTCAATCCACATCAGCACACTACCCCCAATCACATGTGCTTCAACTTTGCACATTAATCTCTTGTGCGGGACCTTGTAGAAAGCCTTCTGAAAGTCCAAATACACCACATCAACTGGTTCTCCCTTGTCCACTCCACTGGAAACATTCTCAAAAAATTCCAGAAGATTTGTCAAGCATGATTTCCCTTTCACAAATCCATGCTGACTTGGACCTATCATGTCACCTCTTTCCAAATGCGCTGCTATGACATCCTTAATAATTGATTCCATCATTTTACCCACTACTGATGTCAGGCTGACCAGTCTATAATTCCCTGTTTTCTCTCTCCCTCCTTTTTTAAAAAGTGGGGTTACATTGGCTACCCTCCACTGCATAGGAACTGATCTAGAGTCTATGGAATGTTGGAAAATGACTGTCAATGCATCTGCTATTTCCAAGGCCACCTCCTTAAGTATTCTGGGATGCAGACCATCAGGCCCTGGGGATTTATCGGCCTTCAATCCCATCAATTTCCCCAACACAATTTCCCCACTAATAAGGATTTCCCTCAGTTCCTCCTTCTTACTAGACACACTGACCCCTTTTATATATGGAAGGTTGTTTGTGTCCTCCTTAGTGAATACCGAACCAAAGTACTTGTTCAATTGGTCTGCCATTTCTTTGTTCCCCGTTATGACTTCCCCTGATTCTGACTTCAGGGGACCTACGTTTGTCTTTACTAACCTTTTTCTCTTTACATATCTATAGAAACTTTTGCAGTCCGTTTTAATGTTCCCTGCAAGCTTCCTCTCGTACTTTATTTTCCCTGCCCTAATCAAACTCTTTGTCCTCCTCTGCTGAGTTCTAAATAGCTTTGAATGCTGGATTCATAGCTTTAAAAGCTGGTTTACCCTTCAGTTGGCATGCCTTCGCAAGATGCTCAGTCTTCCTGCAGGAGAAACACTCTGCCTTCACGTATGGTCAACTTTGAGCAATGTGTTGTCCCAGGCACCTATAGCACGACTTCGACGCTGTTAGAATTTCCAGTTTCTGAGACTTTCGGCCATGCCCGTCTTTTACTTTGAACCTGCAGGTGATTTACCTCGGTTGACTGACGACCGTAATCATTATTTAATTCTCGGGAATATTGTTCAGCCATGCCCATCGACCTCGCTGTCTGACAAGCAATCTCAAAAGTCAAGTCATCCGTCGTCAATAACTTCCTTCTGATCGCATCATTTTTCACCCCACAAACAAAACAATCCCGTAATGCTCGGTTTTGAAAGTTTCCAAAATTACAGTGCATCGATAGCTTTTTTAATGCTACGATGTAATCACTGATACATCCATCAGTCTTTTGATTCCGAATCCTGAAACGATAGCTTTCAGCAATTTCTAACGGTTTGGGGTTATAGTGCTGCTCCAGCTTCATTAAAATCTCTTTAAATGTTGTGTCCTTTGGCTCGGCAGGCACAAGCAGATTTACAAGGGTTTCGTATAATGTCGGACGGGCCTCCGATAAGAAGATCGCTTTCTTACGTTCCAACACAGCCCGGTTCTGGACTGCATTGTCTGGAACTTCGATTATGTTATTTGCAGTGAAATACATTTTTAGTCGATCTACATACGCTTTAAAACGTTCCCGGTCATGTCTATTTTCCCCCAAATGTCCGATTACACCTGCCATTTTAATCTCTAGCTGTTCACACCATGTGCTGTATTTTACCTCGGATTTTTGTAGCTTTTTTCAAAGACAGAAACTTCCAAAGTCTCTCTGTCGGCTGGCTGAATCCTTCACCAACAAAATTCCAGCTTTCAATCATCCAAAAAATCCCATCTTCCATTACCAAATGTGATATCTTCACAGAGCACAGCACACACAGCTTCCTAGTATGGCAGGCAGCTCTCTCGGAAGTCTCCGGAAATCTGCCTGGGCTGTTTATTATTAACCCTGCACTTGCAGTACACAATACGTCCACATCCACAGTGTGGCGCTACAAACATTACAAGCTTACAGACATTACAGTCTGGTCATTATCACATTGCTGTTTGTGGAAGCTTGCTTGTGTGCAAATTGGCTGCCACACTTCCTACATTACAATAATGACTACAATCCAAAGCACTTCATTGGCTGTAAAGCACTTTGAGATGTCCGGTGGTCGTGAAAGGTGCTATGGAAATCTAAATCTTTCTTTTCTTTCTTTTACGCTTGTATTCTTCATATCTTTTGAAGTGGAACTTTTGGTTTAAAATTCCGAATGACAATTTTTAGATCACCTTTTTAAGTCAGTTGCCTTGATTTAAAAATCTGTGGCAAAAGAATGTGCTTCTGAGGTGCATCTTCAAGTTAGTTCTTTAAAATGAACTTGCAGCAGCACCGTTGGAAGCCACCAATTGTTGAGTTGTTCAACACAGGGCGAAATAGTTATGTCCAGATATCGGGGAAGGATGTATACTTTTGATTCCTAATTGAGCTATGTAACATATTAAACAACTGTTAAAGACATTTAGTAGATTAAAAAATCTCATACAGGTACAACGTCCCGAAACCGGAAACCTTAGGACTGAGGCGGTTCTGGTTTTTCCGGATTTAGGAGAAGAAATCCGATGTCCCGAATCCGGAGACCCCTGAGCCGAGTTTTGGTTATTTCCGGATTTCAGAGAAGAAATCTGACGTCCCGAATCCGGAAACCTCATGGACAATTTTCGGGTATTTCCGGATTTCAGAAACAATCCAACGTCCGAATCCGGAAACCCTTGGGTCGAGTTTCGAATATTTCCGGATTTTGGAGCAGGAAAACCAACGCCCGAATCCGTCAACCTCGAGACCAGGCCGGGTCAGTTTATGTATTTTTCTGGATTTATCTTTGAAAAGGTATGTACAACTTAAAAGTCCCGTTTTCAGGAAATATTGCCAGATTCTGGACGACGACTCTTGCGATCTGCGCAATGTCCGGTTTTAGGGCAATTCTGGATTCAGGACGTTGCACCTGTTTATATTCTATATTGCTGTATCCCTTCTAAATATTGCTGTTACTTTCTTAAGATCAGCTGCTCTTGCATTATGCAGCCCCAACATACCCGGAAATCATTTCCAATTACGGAGATCCAGCATTCAAAGTGAAAACAAAATGACCTGCAGTACTATTTCAGTGCACGTCAAGGTATAGTTTGAGAGGGTTGACAGATTGGAGAAATGTGTGAGTTCCCAAATTCATCCTGGGAGCAATAGTATAAAGAGAGATATATTCAAATCACTGGAAAATGTTCTTGTGCTGTTTTATACGGAGCCTGGAGGTGCAATCCAGGCTTGCGATATAAACCAGAGAATCAAATCTGTGACAAGCGATTGGTGAAGCTGGAATAATAGCTGGGCAGTTCCACAGGGGAAATGGTATTTGGTTTATTTTATTTTGCACATATGTACACAGTAACACAGTTAACGTTTCAGGTCGATGACCTTTCATCATTCTGATCATTGACCTGAAATGATAACTTTGTTTCTTTCTGCATAGATGCCGCCTGACCTGCTGAGTATTTCCAGCATTTTCTGCTTTTATTTCAAATTTCCAGCATTCACAGTATTTTGCTTTTGTATCAATCTCCAACAAGTGAGAGTCTAACCACTGCCTCTTGACATTCAATGGCATTACCATCGCCGAATCCCACACCATCAACATCCTGGGGGTCACCATTGACCAGAAACTTAATTGGACAAGCCACATAAATACCATGGCAACAAGAGCAGGTCAGAGGCTGGGTATTCTGCAGCGAGTATCCCACCTCCTGACGCCCCAAACCCTTGCTCAAATCTACAAGGCACAAGTCAAGAGTGTGGTGGAATACTCTTTGGATGAGTGCAGCTCCAACAACACTCAAGAAGCTCGACACCATCCAGGACAAAGCAGCCCGCTTAATTGGCACCCCATCCACCACCTTAAACATTCACTCCTTCCACCACTGGCGTACCATGGCTGCAGTATGTACCATCTATAAGATGCACTGCAGCAACTTGCCATGGCTTCTTCTGCAGCAGCTCCCAAACCCGGGATCTCTACTACCTAGAAAGACAAGGGCAGCAGGCGCATGGGAACACCATCACCTCCAAGGTTCTTTCCAAGTCACATACCATCCTGACTTTGAAATATATCACCATTCTCTCATCGTTGTGGGTCAAAACATTTTTTTTATTTGTTCTTGGGATGTGGGCGTCACTGGCAAGACCAGCATTTATTCTACATCTGTAATTGCCCTTGAGAAAGTTGTGGTGAGCTGCCTTCTTGAACCGCTGCAGTCATCATGGTGAAGGTACTCCCACAGTGCTGTTAGGGAGAGAGTTCCAAGATTTTGACCCAGCGACGATGAAGGAATGGCGAAGATTCTTGACAGATCGCAAGTTCCGGGTTTTCGTGCATGCGCTTCGCATTCGAAAACCTGGAACTTGTGGGGCCCTTAAAGGCGTGTATGCACCTCTTATGCACCCATAGTGGCTGTAAATTCAGGCTCATCATGGCTGATCTGTAATCTAACTCTCTCTCTGGCCCTGATTTTAACTCCAAGTGGATTCTCAGCTCAGGCCCGAGTTAAAATTACAGTCGGGTCTCAATGATGTCATCGGGCCACAACTTGCATCTGTAAAGAAGGACTCTTTTGGTTCGAGGTGTGTGTCCTTGTGCCTGCTCAGGAGAGCAGATTAAAATTGTAGATGTTGCGATCTGCCTTTCGGACAGGTAAGCGCCAGGGCGATTTGAACTGCCCACCCGTCAGGTTTATGCTGAGCGAGTAGGGTTAAAATCGCCACTGGTTCTGACCAGCCTACATCCTCAATGCTCACTGCATTCCAATTCTTTGTGTTTCCCAATCTCTTTGTGTCCCCCAATCTATCTTTTTCTGACACCCCAATCTCTCTTTGTTGCTCCAGTGCTCTCTTTGTCCCTTCAGTCCATTTCTCTCTCTGTCCCTCAGTCACTCTGTGTGTGTGTCCACAATCTGTCTCACCCCCTCAATCTCTCTCCTCCTCCTCTCCTCCAAATCCCTGGAGAACAGGCAATATTTTGCCACTTTTTAAAGAATAAAACCGGAGGAGATTTGGAGAAGGGTAACATGAAAGTCTGCAGTCTATTTTTTACATTTAGGTTCTGTTAAGTATACAAGAAGTCCACGAGGCTGAGTACTGTGAGCTAAACTTAGTGTCACCTTAGTCTTCTTTATTACAACTCCAGAGTGCCGAAACAACATGGCAGCCAACCTTTTATACTGGCCCTGCATGTGTGTGCAGGTGATCATTAGGATTCCAACAGTCTGGTGGCAAGTATTACATAGTTACATACATAACAGGTTCGATAGAAGAGAGCACAGGATCTAAAATGCCACAGAGAAGTGACAGCAGGCTGGACATGTCAGGAGAGGGCCAAGTCGAGGGAAATAGCAGGAGAAGGGCCAGTAGCCTGATCTGACTAGGAAAGAGAAGTTTAAAAAAAAAAAATTGAGAGCAGGGCAGACAGTGCCAGAAGAAGATCTGCCAGGAGCTGGCTGGAATGCAGAGGAGCAAGGCCGGAAGCAGATGGAATGCCCAGTGGGAGCTGGGACTAGGCCAGCGGCTGGTCGAGGCTGAAAGCAAAATATAACCAGCTAAAAAAGAATACTTATAATAACACATAAATTTTTTTAACTGAAACTTAACTGATTACCTGAAGGTGAATAAACTAGAACAAGACAAAGGTTGCTTTTCACTTGAAGTGACGCTGAGGTAGTTGTGCTCAGCAGTACGGAGGCTATGCAGCTCCACATGCTTTACAGCTGGACCTGCTGGTGTGACCGAGACTGTGACAACTAATAGCTGTTCACTTAGCAATGGGAAATCCTATTGAGAGGGCATCTAGAGGTGCAACAGGTTATTCTGATGATCAAATGTTGACATTTTAACATAGCAAGCCCCAACAGGAGATGTTTACCTGTCTTTAAAATAGAATGTGTGACACAAGAAAGAAAGAAAGACTTGGATTTCACAACCACTGAACATCCCAAAGCACTTTACAGCCAATGAAGTACTATTTTGAAGTGTAGTCACCATTGTAATGCAGGAAACGCAGCAGCCAATTTGCACACAAGCAATCTCCCACAAACAGCAATGTGATAATGATCAGATAATCTGTTTTAGTTTTTTTGATTAAGCGATAAATAGCTGCCTCAGCTGCCGTGGTGGGATTTGAACTTGCGTCTCTGGATTATTAGTCCAACCCTCTGGATTACTAAATCAGTAACATAACCACTATCTTACCGTTTCTGGAAATCCTCGACCTCCCTCCCTAACAGCACTATGAAAATGCTTTCACCACATTGATCATTAAAATGTCATGGTCAGGTACGAAAAATAATCTACCGACTCACACTCTCTAATTCACTTGATGCTTCATCCACAAATTCACCATCCAGATCTTCTGGATAACCTGGATATCATTGAACGTACCTTCCTCCTCATGTTCTTTCTTTCCCCATGTATTTACACATTGAATTTACCCGTGTATCAGAATTTCTGCTGCATATTTGGTGAAGTTATGGCGATGGAGCGAGAACAACTCCAAAGGAATTCCTACTAATGATGGTGTGCTTGATCATGTGAATGGGAGCCAATGAGTGAACATGAGAAGAATGCTACCAAGGCACTTGTCAGGTGCATTCATGACATGCGGTTATGGTGTCATCCTTCTGTGCATTTCTACTCCCTTCTGTTTAAGTGCCATGTCTCCTGCAGAAAAGCAGCATTGAGGAGTTGAAGGTTTAGATACATATAAAGTGACACCCAAATGTCCATCATGTAACCCATTGTGGGCATGAATACATGTATATGGATCATACAACTACATTTTGTTGGAAGGATCTTTTGGGTAAGACCATTTTAAGATATTAGTGTGTCAAGAGTTTCAGGAAATGTTACAACTGCAATTTGTACCATGCTGCAGAATGGGTAAGCACTTAAAAGGCATGGAAGGTAGTCGGGGTGGGAAGGAACACTTTCTGCCATGGTCGTCTATTTGGTGTAAAGGTAATGGTGCGTAATCTCATCAGGTCTGCAGATTTCATCTCAGTTGGAGCCAGGTCTCAGAATGGTGGGCACTTTGCACCACTTTTTATTAATTATTGTGATATGAGCATCACAGGAAAGGTGGGCATTTATCGACAATCTCTTGTTGCCCTGAGGAGGTGATGGTGGGCCGTCTTCTTGAACTGAAGCAGTTTGATACAAGTGAGTGGCAGCTTCCCTTTCTTAAAGGATGTTAGTGAACCAGTTGGGCTTTTACGACTATCCAACAGCTTCATGGTCACTTTTACTGTTACCAGCTTTTTATTCCCAGATTTTGT
The DNA here is from genome assembly GCF_044704955.1 of Pristiophorus japonicus. Classification (NCBI taxonomy): domain Eukaryota; kingdom Metazoa; phylum Chordata; class Chondrichthyes; family Pristiophoridae; genus Pristiophorus; species Pristiophorus japonicus. The sequence goes on from NC_091981.1 coordinate 230,190,424, forward strand.
AAACTGAATTCAAATTCTGAAACAGCCATGCTGGGTTATTAAACCAGCATCAGGATTACTCGTCCAGTAATATAATCCCAATGCTACCATACCCGCTCTGAAGATCTCTGGACTGCTCTGCTGTGGAGAGGGCGTCCTGTACTGCCAGACAGGGTACCCCTGCTGTACCATACTTTTGGTAACACCTACACCGTTGCATCAATACTTGGTACTCAATAACCACACTTGTCGCACTCAGCAAGAGGTGCAAACGTTTTTGCCAACCATTATGCACTCCACTTGAAATGGTTGTTGTCGGCTTTTAAGTGACTTCACCAGATATCACAGTCCTAAAACAGCAAGTTCCCAGTGACTGGTGGATTATATGCTCGAGGTTCACTCTAAAAAGCCCTGACTTGTACCACAATGTTCCTACAGTTTACACATTCAGCTCAGGAAATCGACTCATCCACTTTAGCAAAGCTTATCGCACTAGTACATTACCTTTCCCATAATATTCAATTGTATGTTAAATAACTGCAATTATCTTGCTGCTTTTACCTTGCTTGGTAGATAATTCTAAATATTTATTTAGCACTTTTTGAGTATTTCCTGCTATCTGTTTTAAACTTCCTTTCACTTAATACCATTTCTGTCCTCTGATCCTACTTTCTTGGATTACTTTGAAGTAGTTTATGAACTCTTGAAAACAAAGGACAGAAAAAGACAAGCTGGTCCTTCGAGCCTGCCTCATATACTCATGGTGCAAATTATACACACCATAATGCCCATCTGCACCCCGCAACTAACTTTCTGGGATAGGCCAATAAAACAGTGGGAAAAACATGATGGCAATTTAGGGAAAAAACTCTGAGAAATTCCTCTCTGACCCCTGAGGTGATCGATCATGTTCTGGGAGACCATGATGACTGTGCAACACAGCCCCAAGACCTACCTAATTTCCATTAATAGTTATGTTAGCCACACTCAGAAATTCATCCTGCTCACTTTTGAATGTTTACAAGTCCAACACAAAGACCGTACATTACATTTTTTGTTTAATATTTGATCATCCTGGCAATACATCCAAACGCGTTATCACATCGGCCATGTGTTATACGCCCCACCTGATATTCAGTTCTATTTACTTCAATAGAAATTAATATCAAGTGGGGTATATAAGAAGGGCTGATGTGATAGCATCCGTTTAGCACTACTGTCCAAGATGAGTTTCTACCTTGTTACTAATTTGCCCTTTTGGTTTGTGCCCAGAGTGCCTCATCATATTGGGCACGTTGACTTGGAGGTCTTTAACAGATGCCAATGATCACTTTGGGCCCATAGTTTGATTCACCATATCTGTGATATGTGATTATATTTTATATAGTTGATCAAATAATTTCTCCATAGCGGTTTCACAGCTCTGATTAAATTCAGTTTTCTAAGCCATTGACTACCAAAGGTAGAATTTAACTTTCGCTTCATTGAAATCCTTTCTAAACTAGAAATTTGCAGCACGTAATTTTTAAGTACTTAGATCTGCTCAAAAACTGGCATTTTCACTGCTTCCAAAACCACTTGTGCAACATTGTAATACTTGGACAGCAAATCGTTCTGCATATGATACGTGTGCCTATGGATGGTATGACTATGTAGTGTAGAGTGGATTCAGAATGTATGGTGTATGATCATAAAGAATGGATGATCAAATGATTCATCAAATGAGGATGGGAACCTATGCAGGGAGACAGAGGGAAATAGAAGGGGGGACAGAAGCAAATGACAGAAAGGAGAATAGTAAAAGTGGAGGGCAGAGAAACCCAAGGCAAAAAACAAAAAGGGCCACATTACAGCAAGATTCAAAAGGGGCAAAGTGTGTTAAAAAGACAAGCCTGAAGGCTCTGTGCCTCAATGCGAGGAGTATTCGGAATAAGATGGATGAATTAACTGCGCAGATAGCAGTTAACGGATATGATGTGATTGGCATCACGGAGACATGGCTCCAGGGTGATCAAGGCTGGGAACTCAACATCCAAGGTTATTCAGCATTTAGTAAGGATAGACAGAAAGGAAAAGGAGGCAGGGTGGTGTTGCTGGTTAAAGAGGAAATCAATGCAATTATAAGGAAGGACATTAGCCTGGATGATGTGGAATCGGTATGGGTGGAGCTGCAGAATTCCAAAGGGCAGAAAACGCTAGTGGGAGTTGTGTATAGACCACCAAATAGTAGTAGTGAGGTTGGGGACTGCATCAAACAAGAAATAAGGGATGTGTGCAATAAAGGTACAGCAGTAATCGTGGGCGACTTTAATCTACATATAGATTGGGCGAACCTAATTGGTGGCAATGCGGTGGAGGAGGATTTCCTGGAGTGTATTAAGGATGGTTTTCTAGACCAATATGTCAAGGAACCAACTAGGGAGCAGGCCATCCTAGACTGGGTGATGTGTAATAAGAAGGGACTAATTAGCAATCTTGTTGTGCAAGGCCCTTTGGGGAAAAGTGACCATAATATGGTAGAATTCTTTATTAAGATGGAGAGTGACACAGTTAATTCAGAGACTAGGGTCCTGAACTTAACGAAAGGTAAATTCAATGGTATGAGGCGTGAATTGGCTAGAATAGATGGGCAGAGGATACTTAAAGGGTTGACGGTGGATAAACAATGGCAAACATTTAAAGATCACATGGATGAACTTCAGCAATTGTACATCCCTGTCTGGAGTAAAAATAAAACTGGGAAGGTGCCTCAACCATGGCTAACAAGGGAAATTAAGGATAGTATTAAAACCAAGGAAGAGGCATATAAATTCGCTAGAAAAAGCAACAAACCTGAGGACTGGGAGAAATGTAGAATTCAACAGAGGAGGACTAAGGGTTTAATTAAGAAGGGGAAAATAGAGTATGAGAGGAAGCTTGCAGGGAACATAAAAACTGACTGCAAAAGCTTCTATAAATATGTGAAGAGAAAAAGATTAGTAAAGACAAACGTAGGTCCCTTGCAGTCGGATTCAGGTGAATTTATAATGGGGAGCAAAGAAATGGCAGACCAATTGAACCAATACTTCGGTTCTGTCTTCACAAAGGAAGATACAAATAACCTTCCGAATGTATTAGGGGACAGTGGGTCTAGTGAGAATGAGGAACTGAAAGATATCCTTATTAGGTGGAAAATTGTGTTAGGGAAATTGATGGGTTTAAAGGCTGATAAATTACCAGGTCCTGATAGTCTGCATCCCAGAGTACTTAAGGAAGTGGCCCAAGAAATAGTGGATGCAATGGTGATCATTTTCCAACAATCTATCGACTCTGGATCAGTTCCTATGGACTGGAGGGTAGCTAATGTAACACCACTTTTTCAAAAAGGAGGGAGAGAAAAAGCGGGTAATTATAGACCGGTTAGCCTGACATCAGTCATGGGGAAAATGTTGGAATCAATCATTAAGGATGAAATAGCAGCCCATTTGGAAAGCAGTGTCAGGATCAGACCAAGTCAGCATGGATTTATGAAAGGGAAATCATGCTTGACGAATCTTCTGGAATTTTTTCAGGATGTAACTGGTAGAGTGGACAAGGGAGAACCAGTGGATGTGGTATATTTGGACTTTCAAAAGGCTTTTGACAAGGTCCCGCACAAGAGATTGGTGTACAAAATCAAAGCGCATGGTATTGGGGGTAATGTACTGATGTGGATAGAGAACTGGTTGGCAGACAGGAAGCAGAGAGTCGGGATAAATGGGTCCTTTTCAGAATGGCAGGCGGTTACTAGTGGGGTGTCGTAGGGCTCAGTGCTGGGACCCCAGCTCTTTACAATATACATTAACGATTTGGATGAAGGAATAGAGTGTAATATCTCCAAGTTTGCAGATGACACTAAACTGGGTGGCAGTGTGAGCTGTGAGGAGGATGCTAAGAGGCTGCAGGGTGACTTGAACAGATTAGGTGAGTGGGCAAATACATGGCAGATGCAGTATAATGTGGATAAATGTGAGGTTGTCCATTTTGCGGGCAAAAACACGAAGACAGAATATTATCTGAATGGCGGCAGACTAGAAAAAGGGGAGGTGCAATGAGACCTGGGGTGTCATGGTTCATCAGTAACTGAAAGTGAGCACGCAGGTACAACAGGTGGTAAAGAAGGCAAATGGTATGTTGGCCTTCATAGCTAGGGGATTTGAATATAGGAACAGGGAGGTCTTACTGCAGTTGTACAGGGCCTTAGTGAGGTCTCACCTGGAATATTGTGTTCAGTTTTGGTCTCCTAGTCTGAGGAAGGACGTTCTTGCTATTGAGGGAGTGCAGCGAAGGTTCACCAGATTGATTCCAGGGATGGCTGGGCTGTCATAGGAGGAGAGACTGGATCAACTGGGCCTTTATTCACTGGCGTTTAGAAGGATGAGAGGGGATCTCATAGAAACATATAAGATTCTGACGGGACTGGACAGGTTAGATGTGGAAAGAAGGTTCTCGATGTTGGGGAAGTCCAGAACCGGGGACATAGTCTTAGAATAAGTGGTAGGCCATTTAAGACTGAGATGAGGAGAAACTTCTTCATTCAGAGAGTTGTTGACCTGTGGAATTCCCTGCCGCAGAGAGTTGTTGATGCCAGTTCATTGGATATATTCAAGAGGGAGTTAGATATGGCCCTTACGGTTAAGGGGATCAAGGGGTATGGAGAGAAAGCAGGAAAAGGGTACTGAAGGAATGATCAACCATGATCTTATTGAATGGCGGTGCAGGCTCGAAGGGCTGAATATCCTACTCCTGCACCTATTTTCTATGTTTCTATGTTTCTATTACACAAAATATATACCTGTATATTATAGTCCATTTGTTTTCCTGACAAGACTTCCCTGATGCTGTAAAGTTAAGACAGAGAAAATTCAACCACGGTTCCTGGTACTAATTATCCAGTAACTGCTACTGGAAAGTGCACATGTATAGGTAATGGCTGAGCACACATTGGCCTAGAAATCCCGGTCGAGGTCTTTCCGCGGGCAAACGACTGAAAAAGGGAAAAAAGATCCACATTTGCCTGTTCCTGCTGCGCCCACGGGAGATCCCGGTCCTGAGGCCTTCACTCACTGCGTGTCAGAGCGCATGCACGTCAGAACGTCTGTAATTTGGAGCTGCAGTCACATGGCACTGGGTAGCTAATCAAGGTATAGTGTTTTCTCATTCATAATAATGGGAACTCCGTAAGTTGGAGTTCTCATTGTGATTGAGAAACACCCCCCCCACCCCAAACACCCAAACAAAAATAGAAAATAGAAAAAATACACCACATATTTCAGATTAATTTAAATTAAAGTTATTAATGTCTTATAAAAAAATATTTTTCCGATTTTTAAAAAAGTTCTATTTAACAATAAAATGTGTTTTTAAAATGTTATTTCATTATGTTTTTGTACGTCTTAAAATTCTTACGCCTATAAAAGTTGGCTATGCGCCTGCTTTTATCAGGTGCAAGAGTTTTCAGGACATTTGCTGGACAAGATATGGGTAAGTACTGCAATCTTGCCCATGCGAATGTCCTGGCTGCCGAGATACGGAAGATCTGTCAAGCTGGAGTTTGACATCAGAAAAGCCGCTTTTCACCACATGCGCATTATGCGCTGAAAACCGGCTTTTGCGATGCATTCCCGGGTCCGTATACATTCAGTATGGACCCGGGGAGGCCGGGATTTCTGGGCCAATTGGATTATAGGAGTCCCTGTCCTCTACACCCCACCCCCTGCCTTCCCCCGGCAAACAATTTTCCAGTACTTTCTGTCTAGATAGGGTCTTACATTAAAATTGCTGCATGAATGAGATACTGAAGGACTGCAGGTCATCTTGTAGAATTGTACCCACCTTCAGGGGGAAAGGAGAGAAAATCTGAATTTTATTTTGTAGTGCAGGGTTCAAGTTGCTTTTCGCTGTTGTAGGATGGCCTTTTTATAACAGCTTTTGAGAGCTGTAAAAAGGGATGTGCTTATAAACGGTTTATAAAACTTCTGTTAGCAAGGGAGCCATAGAAGAGAAGGGAGCTATAGAAGAGGCTACTTATAGGCTGAGCCATAAATTTTCACCTGTGATTTCTCGTGCAATGTTTTTCTAATCCCTTATAAGCTTCAAGGCAAGATATCATTCAAAGTTTGTCATTCATCACAATGAAGGGAGGATATCGTAGAGTGAGTCACACCAAATCACATTTCGAAGTATCCAGTTACTACGCAGCACTGGTAAAAGCTTGGCAACCGATGTATTACCCAAAAAGAAAGTAAAATAACTCAAAAATAGGGGATATGTACATCAAAGGGGCAACATTCAGTACGCACATCATAGGGTACAATATTCTGTGTGTTAGTTTCATAATTTTAAAGTTGCTTCCCTCTATGCACCAAAGCATCATTGGTTGGCTGAGTGGGCCAGTCTCTGCCTATATCGCTTGGCAATTAGTCAGCCTTCTGCCACTTGCCAGTTGCAATTGGTGTGCGTCAACTCCTTTTAATTTTAATTCCCTTCCTGTGAGTTGACATCTCACCTTTGCTCAATATCTCCCTCAAACAGTCCAGCAGAAATGGGAACGATAATTGCTGGGAATCACAGATGTAAGCCGTCCCTTCTGTGAGGTCCGATAAACACTCAAGTTACACAATATGCAGGTGCAATACATATCCCCTTCCACTCTATGGTGCAGTGTATTGGGAAAATCATTGTGCTGTGCCGCAAGGCTGTCATCTTGGCCTATTAGCCCAGTAGCGACAGTTATGGATATAAAACACAAAAACCATTTTAAATGTTTCATATTTTAGTGTTGACCCTGGGCATTGTTTAGGTTGCACCCCGAGGAGCTGTGAGGCTTGGATGAATTCAGTTTTGTCAGCCCTTGATATATAACCTCACTAATGAAACATGATTTAGCAACACTTGTATGCCTGTGCTTTAAGAGTTAATCTTTCTATGTGGGAATGTAGCTGGAAAATGACCAGCAGCATTGTCTTTCTAAAGGCTTGGTTAGTGTATTGCGTTCTAAGCAGGAACACAGCTCTCCAGCTGCTGTTTTGTGTATATTCTAAACTCTGGACACTGCAAGAAAGATCTTGAAAAGTATTTTATAAATTTATTTTGCAAGTAAAGGGACTAAATAGTGGCAGGCTAAGTGGAAACATTCACTTTTCTGTTCTCACTTTATATAAAACTTGGCGCTGTGCAATGGTGGGATTGGAATGCAAATGTACCATCACATTTGTCCATGCAATTTATTTCTGGAGCAGAAATAAACACAGTAAAAGGCTTATATATTTTCCTTTAAATAGCAACAATTAAATGCAGTTTTATGCAAACATTTGAGAACAGTGCTATTTATATATGAAATTTCAAATAATATTATGCAAAACTAGATTCTTGCTACTGGTACTGGAAGATAAGGTTCTGTAGACGCTCCCTGTGAACTGATACCCCTCACAGCCAATCCTTCATTGCATCATCGTCATGACATCAACTTTGCCTACATTAAAATTTGAACACATCACATGGGTAATATATCCTTATCTGACATTCCTGGTTTCATTTTTAACAGGAAGTGTTCAAAAGACTTATTATTCGTCATTATTGTAAATATCCTGCACTGGTGATGCACAGATTTATCCCCTCCAGAGCCCAGGGTTACTGCAGCAATTGCAAAACCCCTATTGCCAATTGTAGAGCTAACTCAGCACAGACTATGGATTGCACTAGAAGTAGCTCGTTTGTAAGGCTCAGTACCGCACTACAAATTAGCAATTTGGGAGGTCCCCTCTAACTGGTAGCAATCATTCCAGTCTAGTGTACCTAAACATCATTTCCCATTCCAGTGTGGTGTACCTACACATCGTTTCCCATTCCAGTGTGGTGTACCTACACATCGTTTCCCATTCCAGTGTGGTGTACCTACACATCGTTTCCCATTTCAGTGTGGGTACCTACACATCGTTTCCCATTCCAGTGTGGTGTACCGACATATACTTTCCCATTCCAGTGTGATGTACCTACACATCGTTTCCCATTCCAGTGTGGTGTTCTTACACATACTTTCCCATTCCAGTGTGGTGTACCTACACATACTTTCCCATTCCAGTGTGGTGTACCTACACATACTTTCCCATTCCAGTGTGGTGTACCTACACATACTTTCCCATTCCAGTGTGGTGTACCTACACATACTTTCCCATTCCAGTGTGGTGTATCTACACATACTTTCCCATTCCAGTGTGGTGTATCTACACATACTTTCCCATTCCAGTGTGGTGTACCTACATATACTTTCCCATTCCAGTGTGGTGTACCTACACATCGTTTCCCATTCCAGTGTGGTGTACCTACACATACTTTCCCATTCCAATGTGGTGTACCTACTCATACTTTCCCATTCCAGTGTGGTGTACCTACACATACTTTCCCATTGTTCGTGATCAAAGTGAACATTTTGCTTTTTTTCCAGACATCACAATGCACAGAGGTGGCAAATAATAAACTTTATGGATCAGGAAAGAACTTGCATTTATATAATGCCTTTCATGACCTTGACAGCTAATTAAGTACTATTGAAGAGTAGTCACTATAACAGAGTCGTTTGTAGATGGCATCCCATCTTCCACTCTCCGTAAACTTCAGTTGATCCAAAGCACTGCTGCCCATGTTCTGACTCGTACTAAGTCCCTTTCACCCATCACCCCATGTGCTCGCTGATCTACATTAGCTCCCGGTCCAGCAACACCTTGATTTTAATATTCTCATCCTTGTGTTCAAATTCCTCCAAGGCCTCGGCCCTCCCTATCTCTGTAATCGCCTCCAGTCCTACAACCTTCCCAGAAGTCTGCTTTGTTCCAATTCTGGCCTCTTGTGCTTCACTGATTTCCTTTGCCTACAGCTAACTTGGCCCTAAGCTCCAAAATTCTGTCCCTCAACTTCTCCACCTCTCTACTTTTGAATCCTTCTTTAAGGCGTTCCTTTAAACCTAACTTTTTCATCAAGCATTTGGTCACCTGTCCTAATATCTCCTTATGTGGCTCGGTGTCAAATTTTCTTTGATAACACTTCTGTGACATTTTACTGCGTTAAAGGCACTATATAAATGCAAGTTATTTGTTGTTGTCTGGAGTGAGAAATACAACTTGAAGAGACAGCACACAAAAAGGGAATGGCAGATATTGTGTCTCCTGGAGTTCAACTTGAATACTATCAGGGCTTCTAATGGCTGCAAGTGGGCATTGTGCACAGTGGTAGTTGTAGGGGGAGTAATTCTGCATTTGTACATCAGACTCAACAGGTTTAACTCTTTGTTTTGCCATTGCCATTCCGCATCTTTGCTTGATGGCAGTCTGATCCCCCTAATGTAATCTAATCATTCTGCTTTATTGGAACTGCTACATTGGGTTTCCCCATGGTTACCGTTCAATATGCTTCACATTCAATGTTCAAGTCTCTGCATATACATGCGTTGCCTTCTCACATGGTAAACAGCTGTACATCAAATTTTGTACTGCCCAGCTAATGGTCACAAAGGGTATGAGGACATTAGATCTACTATGATTTCCATCTACTGTCATTCCTGTGGTAGGTTGGAGTGAGGAGAAGTTCGAAATGAGCACTATATGTGGTGACCCCACCACCCTCCCTCCCTCTCCCACCCTATCTATTGTCACTGTAATAGAGCTCCCCCTAGTGGACTACTGTTGTAATGCAACTACTGATGTAAATAATAAAAGGGTCATGAGGCAAAGTCACATGATGACAGTTCCTGTGTTAAGAGCCATCTTGTGTGTGTATGTGCTTCTTAGTGATGTCGTAAGAATATATCACATTGGCGATGAGGATAGGATTTCTGGATCTCTAGCTGAAATTTTTGTTGGTGGATGTTCCTGCCAACTGACAGAGAGACTTTGAGGGGTTCTTTGTCTTGCAGAACAGTTAAAAATCCTAGGTAAAATTTCAAGCACACTTGGCTGAACTGTAGACATTACCAGAGTCCAGATGGCCGCGCCTATGGGAATAGTAGGGTGCTTGGGTGAGTTCCATCATGACCGAGAGACTTTCGGAGCATAAGTGAAGTGGCTAGACATGTTTTTCACCCCAAATAGTATCGTCGAAGTCGTAGAAGATGATGATAACCTTAACCAGATGGTTTTAGAAAAAAAACGGGCTATTTTCTTGACTGAAGCAGGCCCCGAGGTGTATGAAACACTGAACAATTTGCTTGTTCCCGTCAAGTCAAAAGACATGCCACTGATGGAGATTCTAAGCAACTTAAAACAGAACTACAGTCCTGAGCCCCTAGAAATTGTTGAAAGTTATCCTTTTGGAACATGAGATCAATTGAATGACGAGAGTATCAATGAGTACATTGTAGCTTTAAAAAACTATCCATTCACTGTCATTTCGGAAACTTTCAGGACCAAGCTTTGTGTGACTACTTTGTTTGTGGGATGAAAAATGAAGCAATCAGAAGGAAGTTGTTGACAACTCCTAACTTGACTTTTGATTTAGCTTGTCAGACAGAAGAGAAACAATTAAGACAGAAAGAGAATCATGTTAGAGATAGAGTAAGAGAGAGAGGTGTGAAATTGAATCAGAAGGTTAGAGTGAAGAACTATCACCATAAATGGTTACCCGGAAGAGTAGTGAAAATACATGGTCCTCGCACATATTTAGTCAAGATGTTTGATCATGGAAAGGTTAGGTTTGTTCACATTGATCATATTTTACCTACAGACATGGAACAAGTTGAAAGTTGGAATGATTTGATTATTTCTAATGAGTCAGATAGTCTTGTTACAACTAGAGTAACAGTAACAAATCCTACATGAGATGTACTAGAAACAAGTCCAAAAGAAGGTCAGAATTTAAGTCTGAGTCCGAGTCAAGCAGACAAACAGTCTGAAGTTGTAAAGAGTCCAAATGTAGATCAAGGGTTGCCCTTGGAGAAAAACTCTCCTCAGGATCAGCCTAGAATGAGTCTGAGTTCTACAGCAAGTTTGGAAAGTTCTGTTCGAGAGCAAAGGTATCCTCTTCAAAACAGAAAACACAGTGGTTAAGTTTGATTTGTAAATATGAAAAAAATAAGTCCATATCTTTTGTTGTTTATACCATGCAAGTTATGTATGATGATTATTTTGTTATGGTTACTTCTTTATTAAGGAAGGAGAAGTGTAATAGAGCTCCCCCTAGTTGACTACTGCTCCATCTAGTGGACTACTGTGGTAATGCAACTACTAATGTAAATAATAAAAGGGTCATGTGGCAAAGTCACATGATGACAGTTCCTGTATTAAGAGTCATCTTGTGTATGTGCCTCTTCGTGATGTCGTAAGAATATATCAGTCACGTATGCTCACCCTTATAAAAGGTCTGGGGAAACATGAAAGCAAAGCACCAAGAAACTAATGCTAGTCAGATTTATAGTTTTGTCTAACATTAGAATATTTGATATTTGAATGTTTAACCTATGGTCAAATTTAAACTATGCCCAACTTTACTTTCCATTGCAATCACTGGATAGGAAAATTGGTCAGGTTGTATAATGGACCAACCCGCTAGTACTTGTTTAGCATCCTCGCCGAAGTTGAATTTTCCCCCAAGATTTTTTTCCCACTATAATACAACTGATGGAATATTGGGTATAGCCGCAGCTTAAATTGTAAGAGGTTCATGTTCCAACATTACAACAGTGACTACACTTCAAAAGTACTTCATTGGCTGCAGAGTGCTTTGGGATGTCCTAAGATCTTGAAAGGCACTATATAAATGCAAGTCCTTCTATTTCTCCACAGCACTCTCATTATAACAACTTATTTTCAAATGTCATACGTAATGCCATTAGGATTTAGTATTCACTGCAAAACAAACTGAATTGCATAATGTGAAGCAAAAGCACTGATAAAAATCCTGAAATCCAATGTAGTAAAGAGGAATTGAATTTATTCAATTGTCCTGAAGCAGTGGCCTTGGTCATAGACCATTATTCCTGTTATTCAGTTGTACTTTGATTTGTATTTTGAGTTGTATTTTGAGTTGTTAGCTTTTTGGACTCTGGAGTAGAGCCCAGATGGAGGGAGTCAGAATTTGCGACAAGACATAGTTCTGCTGGGTCTCTGTCTCTTTCTCCTGGGGAGTGGGGGTTGGTGGTGCTTGTTGCAACTGTCCCCCTTCCATCCTGACATTATTAAAGAGATGGGATATGCAGGATGACAATCTTCTACACCAGAAATACTACCAGTTCAGTCTTTCCTTCAGTCAATGCAAAGTGAGCTTGCATGAGGCTGGTGTGCTTTTTGTGTGTGGAAGTGGGGCCTACTGTCAGTTTCAATAGGGGCCCCAAATGAAGGATCTTTAAGTAAACAAAGTGAATAATTCTTCATACAATAACAACTTGCATTTATATAGCGCCTTTAATACTATATAGTGAAACATTCCAAGGCACGTCACAGGAGCGTCATCAGACAAGCAGTTGCACCTACCCAAAAATGGAGATACTTGCATGGGTGACCAAAAGCTTGATCAAAGATGTAGTGTATGTAGGCACCTTTAGTAATGATTCCATGAGGCAGGGTATGATTCTTAAACTGTGCAGACCTGTAGTCCTTTATTTGCAGCTCCTGAGTGCCGACAACAAGCTGTGTGTTCCTTTTTATACTAGGTTACCCGCAGTGTGCAGGTAACCCTTAGGTCTCCAGCAGCAGCACCCTCTGGTGTACAGGCGAGGTGTGTACAGTGTAAGGATACATTCAGTGTTGCATAATAGTGTTACAGACATCACACAGTAAACAGGCATGCATACACAGCAAAAGAGGTAGTTTTTATAGAGGATATTAAAGGAGGAGACAGCGGTGGAGATGCAGAGAGGTTTCGGGAGGGAATTTCAGAAGCTTAGGTCCGAGACAGCTAATGGCACAGCCTCCAAGGGGGGGCGAAGGAATTGGGGGATGCATAAGAGGCCAGAATTCGGAAAGTTGTTGGGCTGGAGGAGATTACAGAGTTAGGGAGGAGTGGTTTGAACATGAGGAGGAGAATTTTAAAGTTGGTGAACCAGGAACCAATGGAGCTCAGTGAGCACAAAGGTGATGGGTGAACGGGAATTTAGAATTTTCATTTTATTATTGCCATACTGATATTGGTTCTCCAAAAGCAGCAAAAGAACAATGGAGATCTTTTTTTAAGAAGTCTTCTATGTTCAGCTGCAATGGCCTGCTTCCCCACTCTGCGACAGATATTCCTGTATCCCCGGCAATTTGTTGACCATAAAGTGGCATAGATAGTGCAGGTTTCCACCCCTTTATGTAAATGACCCCAGCCCTGGGACTTAGGATGGGGTAGACACCAAGCCCAACTCGCAGCTGGAAATCCTACATTCCCAGTGGCGGAGGAGGCTCCAGTAATTTCAAGGCAACAGTATTTATGGATTGATCATACTTAATGACTGGAAAATGCAAATTCATTACCCCTCTATCATCGACGCTTTTGAATTATTCTTCAACACTGGAATCTGGTGAGCGTCGTCATGGAAACAAACACTCTCTGGTTGCGAATGTGTGTTCCAGGCATTTCTCTGCAGACTGAGAGCATCTTCTGAGGCTAGGAAATGGTGCACCGATCGGTCTGGAACAAGGTGATATTTCATGCTTTTATACTATTATATATATATAATCTAGCAATCTGAAACAATCAATTTAATTTGATTTATAGTTTTTCATCCTATAATGAAACCTCATTCCTTAAAGGTAAGACATTCTGAGCTGAAATGCATATATTCTCCATAACATGCGCAAGATATTGTAGTTTCTGTGGGGGAAGTGCAGATCTGAATAGATGACATATTCAAGTAATATTAATAAATATGGACAAATATTTAATGTATTAAACTGTCATTTTAAACATATGAACCTTAATTTTGGTTTATAAGTTGCATTTTTAACAGTTTTATCTAAAGCAATATTTTCTTCAGAATCAAACTGTAACCCAGCAATTATTGTTTGCTTGAAAATGGTTTAATCTGGAGGTTTGTGCTGAGGGGAGCTAAGAACTTTGTAAATGATACTGACCTGCTGGTTAAGTGAGGAGGCAGAGGCCTTTGTCTATAATCCGCTTTCAATCAACCCACACTAATCAGTACTGATAGTTGTAAAATTTAGCCTGGATCTACTTAAGTAATCTGGATTGACATGAGGTAAAAACGGAAGGATAGAAGGGAAAGCGCACGAGACAGAGAGAAGGAAGATAATACAATACAATACAGTACAAGTCAAGAAGGACTGGAATCAATTTTCCAGGTGAATCGGCTCTATTTTTCTCCTCCAATAATTATTGCTGGTTGTCAGGTTACTTGACTTTAGCTGTGGGGCCACGTTCACACCAGGTGTACCATGTGACGTCGACAGCTACCAGGGAGTAATGCGAGGTAAAAACCAGCTGGATCCAACTGCTTTTGCCCATGCATTATTAAGTGAACTGATAACAGACTGCTTGTATCATTGTGACAGAGGCACTGAATAATACTGAAGTTCAGCTTTGTTGTGGGATACAGCAATGAAAACTGAAGACACCAGCAACAGCCCTTCAAGGTTCTCCTAGTGGTAGTTCTTTTCGGTATTTATTTATATCTTAATGCTTGCGTAAGCCACAGTCTCCAAGTCTTCCTTAAAGCTTGGTGCGTGATTGGGCACCGTAGTGTCCATCTTAGCACCAGCTCCACCCCTAGCAAGTCAAAGATATGTGATGTGTCTCAGCTTCATTCTGTACTTGTGACAATTACTGTGGGATAGAAGAGTCAGCCTTTCTGTGGCGAAGATAAAGGATTTATCACTTTGAACGGTCTGTTGATACATATTTTAAATGGTATTTTGGGAACAGTCACTGTATTTTAACATCAACTGCGAAAGTGGACATGGCTCAACGTCTTGGTCTCTCTTTTAACTACTGCTGTGCCTCCATTAACCAGGCCAGGGAACTATATAAGTTTGGGTGACTGGGACAGGTGGACGTCTCCCCCGAGCTTTCCATGCTGGTGGGGCTGTTGTTGGTCATCACGACTCTGCATGTTGCCATGCTTAAAACGCCTAAGGCCAAAAATGTCTCCTGGGTAAGTGCTTTATAATCAAAATAGTAGCTAGAGAGCGGACATTTTCCAGCTTAAGAATGGTATTGCTGTTGTTGTTGTACTGAGCTGATATTTAGTTTCTGTTTATTTTTATTGTAATCAACCAATAGATAATGTTACTTTAAATATATATGTAAATATTTGGAAGAATCTTCTGCAGTGGTAATTTTTTTGAAACTACCGTGGAGCAAACTTTTGGCAACATCATATTTACTTCTGTATAAAACTGTTTATAAACAGCAATAAATGGAGACTTTCAACTCGCTGCCTGAAAGCATGGTAGAGGCAGAAATCCTCATCACATTTAAAAAGTACTTGGATGTGCACTTAAAGACCCATAATCTACAGAGCTACAGACCTAGTGCTGGAAGATGGGATTAGGCTGGGTAGCTCTTTTTCAACCGGCACAGATATGATGGGCCAAATGGCCTCCTTCTGTGTCATAATTTTTCTATCATTCTATCATTTGACTCACACAGTACAGATAAACACTAGTGAAAGTGTGAACTGCCTTGATAGTTGTATTTAATTATCGCACAGCATGAGAATTTTTTCAAAAATAATGAAATCTCTGTAAGATATGTAGTTAATGATGACCTAGAAGGTGATAAGGGCTTCTGCAGACTGTTTTTCAACTGTTTAATTAAAAGCTCATAGTGCAGTTATATCTGTTACATGTTTTTGCTTACTAAGCTAAAAGGAAATTGTGCCCCTGTTAGGACAATATGGATTAATCTTACTTGTGAAAAAGATTTGTGGAGCTTTTATCATGGAGAGATTGGTGAAAAGAAATAGATGGTGATCTATAGGAGCTGCAAGGTTTGTTTCTCGAAACGAGAAAGATAGTTGAACACTTCGGTATTACGCCCATTGATGCTAAAGAAAACACACACACACACACACAAAAAAACAGATGGATAGATTGTAAATCAAAGAGTTTAGCTTAAACAAGCAGCATATACCCACTCGATCCTTTCATTATTATTTGATACATCTTGATGCGTTTTCATTTAGTAAATGAAACATCAGTGGGGTTTTTTTGAATCTTTTGTTTTTACATCTGTGTATGCGGAGTTCCAATCAAGTATAAATGAAGCCTGTCCCTGTAATATGGTCTAAAGCAGGAAGAACAGATGCCAGTCCTAGTTAGAGATTAGTTCTTCTAATGTAAAGTGCTCCACAGCCTAAATCCAAGTTGATTTGGTCATTCTTTGCGAGCCTCCTGTTATGTGCTGCATATAATAATTCTGTGATCCAGATGTAACAACTTACAGGATGCTAGAGTGACCTATTTTGCCTTTCAAATTATATCAGATCTGTTATTGGTGACCAGCAGCATGTTAACTTTTTACATTTTCTAGCTTGCAGGTTATATATTGCCTAATGTATGAAATCTTTCTGGCCTCGTAATGGACACAGAGGATAAAGAACAATGCCGCTCTTTGAATACAATTTGAAAGTAGATTGCGCAAGATTATGAATTGCTTATAAATTTAGATTATTTTTCGTGCTTTTGAGAAAAAATAGACAATTGAAGATCAAACAGTCAAATCAAACCATAGTAATTTCTTCTCCTGTGTTCATCAAAATTGTACATTTACGTAGATAATCTTATAACTTAACTGGCATTAAAAAATGTTACGATACTTCCTTGTAAATTTCTCCTCTCCTATAAATATTTTAAAAATAAAAGATGTACAGGCTGTGTAATGGCTTATAAGGGATTTTATGCCTCAAATGCCACTGAATTAGAAATGAAGGTGCCGTTTTTTGGTAGCTACATTTGCAACAAGAACAGCATGAATGCCAAAGGGGTAATATAATTGCAAGGTGTTGTTTCATGGAATAATGGGCTGTGGGTTTTCATTTTCATTTTCCAACCATACCCATTACCTTTCTCCGAGGCCTGCCATGGAGAGGCCCAGGGAAGATGGCAGATGCTTCCAAGGAGGCAGGGGAAATTGGAGTGAGAGTCGCCCTGAGCTGCTTTCATATCACCACTTAGAGAGGTTGGCTTCAAAGTAATACTGGTGAGGGACTGAGTACAGACCATCTGTTTGCCCCCTTGGGAAGGGATGTTGCATATAATGAAAGAGAGACAGGAAAGTGTAGACAGAGAGGATTTACTTGAAGTAAAGGAGACTTGAAAATTAAAGTTGAATAGCACATTGAAGTTCAGCCACTAAAGGGATGGAGTGGACTTAAATTTCCAAAGGAATTTCAATTAGATTTGAAGTTGAATATTTAAGTTGATGCATACTGAACTTAACGGAAAGAATACTGCAGTTCAAGATGTAATTGAACTGTAGGCCTCATTCATCAATTTATAGTGTGCAACAAAATCATCTTTGAAATTATCTTTGAAATTAATTCTAATTGTTTAACCAATGCCCACATTTATATAATGTGAACAATCTGACTGATAGAATTCTGTCAGGTGAAAAACACATTGAAAGAAGAAGTGAATAATCCTTGCAGCTTTAGTTACACAGTAAACCCTTTCTACGTATGGACGGGATTGTCAATGCTAAACGTGTCTGGTCTCATCTTCTCAGCATGTTAGAAGCAGCAGGTGCAGAATATTCCCAGATGAATAAAAGTAGCCTCTGCTTCATACTTGTGGGTTTTTAACCTGCTTCAACTGTGACCCATTCTTGCTGCATTTATAGTGGAGTGACTCTATGAAACCCTTTTAGAAGCTGTCAGCGATATTTTTTTGTTTAGAAGCATTATCTCAAATCAAGTCTTCGGCACCTATTCTTCCTGTGCTTCAAGCTAACAATACAGGCAGGATATTGCAACAGGGAGTGGAAAACGGGAAACTTTATGTAGATTTCCTGTAATGCCTAATCTTTATTAGTTCAGAGTATATAAAATACAAAGGACGTGATACCTTTGTTGTACTGTGAAAGCTCACCTCACTGTGCTCGGATCATTTTGCATCTCGTTTATGTTTATTGCCGTCAGTAGTTACTGTAGAAAACTACAAAATGGTTAATATATGTTTACCTTTGCTGCTATAATTAAGAAATCCGAAGCATTAACACATGGGATAAATTACCCTTCCACTGCTTGGAAAACACATTTGTTCGTTTGCATCATTCAATGCATAAGATTGTTGTTGAAACACCTAATTCAGAAAACGTGTGGGAGCAGAATCCAAGTGGGTGGGCAGTTAAACTCGCCCAAGTTCCTTAGCTGCCCTGGAGCTGTCGAGAACTAACCATTCAGGATTTTAACTGCTCAACTGAGCAGGTGGCAAGGACAATTGGCCCAAGGTTACCTGTTCTTTCCAAGCAAACAACTTTATAATAGTGTTCAAAATGTAGCTATGTTCTCCACTGCAATCTGCAGTCTGCAGTGTTCCTCAATGACATGGGGAAGATGACCTTTTATAATTGCTCCCTTATAGAGAATATCCAACCTCCATGGCCTCTTTTAAATATTAAGTTGTGACAAAGAATTCTGATTAACTGTAACATCCTTTTTGTTTTGTTCTATCCATGTCAGGCTGTTTTCTGAATATTTTTGTTTAAACCATATGTTTAAACCATATGCTGATCCTGTTGGAGGTATTGGCTTAGAAAATTTACTGAGACCAACAGCGCAAGGGAGCTAATTTACGAAATGCAGTTGATCCTGATGTAACCTCAGGTTATTGGCTTATGTCTTAGTATCAAGAACTTGCTATCAGTATTCACCTGTGAAATAAAACAAATGGATAAATGTTAAAGAACTCTTTGTAGCTATAGTGTGTGAATTTTAAAAGGGGAGACTGCCCCCCCTTAAATAGCATAATTTATACACAGAAAAACAATGCCGAAATGTCCTGCTGTGAGCTACAGAAGATAACTACAGTAAACTAGTATTAATGACAAAAACCCACCTGTCAGTCACCTCAACAGCAGTGTTCATAAGATTTTAGTTTATGAATATTTATAGGCCTGATCTGGAGAGGCTGCTGATCATTCCTGTGTGCTGCAGGGGGTACATGCAATGTCTACAGCAAGCGACTTTAAAAATGCAGCTTTGGATTTATAAAGTGCCTCTGAGCAACATCTCAAAGTTCACCACATAAATTACCTTTGAATTGCAACCACTTGTTAAAAAGTCAGTTTTTATATTCAAGACTGAGGCAGGCAGGGAAGTGGCAGTCTGCTGTGTTCATGGTGGGTGGGTGGGGCAGGGGAATGAAGGTCAGGTGGGAAGGTAGTGCTTGGGCCACCATCGTCCACAAGCCCAACATGAGACTCCCAAAGCAAGCGCTCTACTCGGAACTCCGACACAGCAAGCGAGGCCCAGGTGGGCAGAGGAAACGCTTCAAGCACATGCACAAAGCTTCCTTGATAAAGTGCAACATCCCCACCGGCACCTGGGAATCCTTGGCCAAAGACCGCCTTAAGTGGAGGAAGAGCATCCGGGAGGGCGCTGAGCACCTCGAGTCTCGTCGCCGAGAGCACGCAGAAACCAAGTGCAGACAGCGGAAGGAGCGTGTGGCAAACTAGGCTCCCCACCCACCCTTTCCTTCAACGACTGTCTGTCCCAGAGACTATAATTCCCACATTGGACTGTACAGCCACCTGAGAACTCACTTTTAGAGTGGAAGCAAGTCTTCCTCGATTTCGAGGGACTGCCTATGATGATGATGAAGCATTTTTGGAAAAATTGCCTCTCCTATTGAATTCTTTGTAGAAATCTAGTTCAGATTTTTTCCTTGATACTCTATTCATAGTGACTGGTTTGCCAGTTGAGGCTCCTGGGCTGGGTGTGAGAGCATGATGTTTCTTCACTCAGCCTTGGCTCAGCCAGTACCTCAGTGAAGCAAGACAAAATTGTTTGAGAAATAAGAGACAGCCTGAGACAAGTTGAACATTGAAAAAAGAGCAGATAGGGAGCCAAGTGGATCAAATGTGAAGGTGAGAATTTATTTAGAAAATGGTAGTTTCACAAATCATTCAGAACTTCATGATATGCCACCTCGTTTTCTTGTTAGTGTGCTACTACGGTGCTGATTTTGATTAGAACATTTTTTAATGGTATTTGTTGTTTTGATATCTTGAATGACTGACTGTGGCAAGGTGTGATACCTTGCTACTTTTAGTACTTATAATATTTTTGAAAAGTTTATAATGGTGGCTAGAGAGCAAATTCTCTGTCCTGTTCCACAGCGTACCATAATTCTACTGTCTTGACTCTTGAGGAGATGTCCTCAGAACAGTTAAATACCTCCCTTTGAAATTGTAAGCTTAGAGACCATTCATAATTGTTATCACTTTAACAAGAATTCAGTGTATACCTGGAAAGGAGCAGCTAGTGTTTTATGTCCACTTGTATACTTTTAGGAGGACAAATGCAAACAACAGTAAACCATATGGCACCTGAAATTCATCGACATACCGCTCGCTTACTGCCGAAAAATATAAGTTTTGTCAAAAAACAGGTACATACCGCTCGGCGGAAGTTTCATGAGTGACATACCGTCGGGCGGTTTGCACAACACCCGTCCCTGTAGACCGCACATATACTGCCCAAAAGTGCAAGTTTCATGATGTACCACCAGAACTGTCCTGGAGAAGGTGCTTTTAAGTGAATCTTACGTGGGCAGTATGTACAGATACACCAATTTGGGTACAGTTGGAAGGGATAACTCATCAGGCGAGGGCAGCAGCAGCCAAGTTCATGGCACAGGAGGGCAGGAAAAAGAGTGGGATAGATATAGTGGTAGGGGATTCTATTGTAAGGGGAATAGATAGATGTTTCTGCAGCCACAATCGAGACTCCAGGTTGGTATGTTGCCTCCCTGGTGCAAGGGTCAAGGATGTCTTGGAGTGGCTGCAGGACATTTTGGAGGGGGAGGGTGAACAGCCAGTTGTCGTGGTGCATATAGGTACCAACGATATAGGTAAAAAATGGGATGAGATTCTACAAGCTGAATTTAGGGAGCTAGGAGTTAAATTAAAAAGTAGGACCTCAAAGGTAGTAATCTCAGGATTGCTACCTTTTGAGGTTCTACTTTTTAATGCTAAGGTTAAAAAGTAAATTAACCCAATAGTAAGGAAGGACTTTGGCTTGGATGTTGTGGAATCTGTATAAGTGGAGCTGCGGAATTTCAAAGGGCAGAAAACGCTAGTGAGAGTTCTGTACAGACCACCAAACAGTAGTAGTGAGGGTGGGGACAGCATCAAATAAGAAATTAGGGATGCGTGCAATAAAGGTACAGCAGTTATCAGGGGTGACTTTAATCTACATATAGATTGGGCTATCCAAACTGGTAGCAATATGGTGGAGGAGGATTTCCTGGAGTGTATTAGGGATGGTTTTCTAGACCAATATGTCGAGGAACCAACTAGAGGACTGGCCATCGTCGACTGGGTGATGTGTAATGAGAAAGGACTAATTAGCAATCTTGTTGTGCGAGGCAACTTGGGGAAGAGTGACCATAATATGGTAGAATTCTTTATTAAGATGGAGAGTGACACTGTTAATTCAGAGACTAGGGTCCTGAACTTAAGGAAAGGTAACTTCGATGGTATGAGACGTGAATTGGCTAGAATAGACTGGCGAATGATACTTAAAGGGTTGATGGTGGATAGGCAATGGCAAACATTTAAAGATCACATGGATGAACTTCAACAATTGTACATCCCTGTCTAAAGTAAAAATTAAATGGGGAAAGTGGCTCAACCGTGGCTAACAAGGGAAATTAAGGATAGTGTTAAAACTAAGGAAGAGGTATATAAATTGGCCAGAAAAAGCAGCAAACCTGAGGACTGGGAGAATTTTATAATTCAGCAGAGGAGGACAAAGGGTTTAAGTAGGAGGGGGAAAATAGAGTATGAGAGGAAGCTTGCTGGGAACATAAAAACTGACTGCAAAAGCTTCCATAGATATGTGATCAGAAAAAGATTAGTGAAGACAAACGTAGGTCCCTTGCAGTCAGATTCAGGTGAATTTATAATGGGGAACAAAGAAATGGCAGACCAATTGAACAAGTACTTTGGATCTGTTTTCATGAAGGAAGACACAAATACATTTCCGGAAATACTAAGGGACAGAGGATCCAGTGAGAATCCTTATTAGGCGGGAAATTGTGTTAGGGAAATTGATGGGATTGAAGACTGATAAATCCCCGGGGCCTGATAGTCTGCATCCCAGAGTACTTAAGGAAGTGGCCCTGGAAATAGTGGATACATTGGTGATCATTTTCCAACAGTCTATTGACTCTGGATCAGTTCCTCTGGACTTGAGGTTAGCTAATGTAACACCACTTTTTAAAAAAGGAGGGAGAGAGAAAACGGGTAATTTATTCCGGTTAGCCTGACATCAATCGTGGGGAAAATGTTGTAATCAATTATTAAAGCTGAAATAGCAGCGCATTTGGAAAGCAGTGACAGGATCGGTCCAAGTCAGCATGGATTTATGAAAGGGAAATCATGCTTGACAAATCTTCTGGAATCTTTTGAGGATGTAACTAGTAGAGTGGACAAGGGAGAACCAGTGGATGTGGTGTATTTGGACTTTCAAAAGGCTTTTGACAAGGTCCCACACAAGAGATTGGTGTGCAAAGTTAAAGCACGTGGTATTGGGTGTAAGGTACTGACATGGATAGAGAACTGGTTGGCAGACAGGAAGCAAAGAGTTGGGATAAACAGGTCCTTTTCAGAATGGCAGGCAGTGACTAGTGGGGTGCCGCAGGGCTTAGTGCTGGGACCCCAGCTATTTACAATATACATTAATTGATTTAGATGAAGGAATTGAATGTAATATCTCCAAGTTTGTAGATGACACTAAGCTGGGTGGTGGTGTGAGCTGTCAGGAGGATGTTAAGAGGCTGCAGCTTGACTTAGACAGGTTAGCTGAGTGGGCAAATGCATGGCAGATGCAGTATAATGTGGATAAATGTGAGGTTATTCACTTTGGTGGCAAAAACACGAAGGCAGAATATTATCTGAAAGGTGGCAGATTAGGAAAAGGGGAGCTGCAACGAGACCTGGGGTGTCATGGTACATCAGTCGTTGAAAGTCGTTGGCATGCAGGTACAGCAGGTGGTGAAGAAGGCAAATGGTATGTTGACCTTCATAGCGAGGGGATTTGAGTATAGGAGCAGGGAGGTCTTATTGCAGTTGCACATGGCCTTGGTAAGGCCTCACCTGGAATATTGTGTTCAGTTTTCGTCTCCTAATCTGAGGAAGGACATTCTTGCTATTGAGGGAGTGTAGCGAATGTTCACCAGACTGATTCCTGGGATGGCAGGACTGACATATGAGGAGAGACTGGATCGACTGGGCCTCTATTCACTGGAGTTTAGAAGGATGAGAGGGGATCTCATAGAAACATATAAAATTCTGACGGGACTGGACAGGTTAGATGCAGGAAGAATGTTCCCGATGTTGGGGAAGTCCAGAACCAGGGGTCACAGTCTAAGGATAAGGGGTAAGCCATTTAGGACTGAGATGAGGAGAAACTTCTTCACTCAGAGAGTTGTTAATTTGTGGAATTCCCTACCGCAGAGAGTTGTTGATGCCAGTTCATTGGATATATTCAGGAGGGAGTTAGATATGGCCCTTATGGCTAAAGGGATCAAGGGGTATGGAGAGAAAGCAGGAAAGGGGTACTAAGGTGAATGATTAGCCATGATCTTATTGAATGGTGGTGCAGGCTTGAAGGGTCGAATGGCCTACTCCTGCACCTATTTTCTACGATTCTATGTTTACACAGAGCTGACAGGTTTGTTTGATATTACACAGATCTTATAGTTCGCCACAGTTTGATTTTTAAATAGATTGTAGTATTTTCTAATGTTAGCCAATAATGTAAATGGTTTAATAAAGCCTTATTTACTCCTTTGTCAATGAACTATAATAAGCATTTTATTAGTCTCACCCCCCCCCAGTCTCTCTCACCCCATCCCCCAGTCTCTCTTACCCCTTCCCCTGATCTGCATCTCAACTCTATGTTCCCGCCTTTGCTCCATATCCATTGATATACATACCTAAAAAAAAATGTATCTATATATTGTATTCCCAACACAGATAAGACTGCACACAGGGAGATTAAAGTAACAGTGACCTTAGTCTTTATTAAGACACTTCAGAGTGAGGAACAGGCTTTAGGGGCCGGCTTATATACAGTGCTCCCAAGGGATGCTGGGATCCCTTGGGACTTCAGAGGATGCACTCCCTGGTGGCGGAATATGGGAGTGCATGCTTTACAGATACACAACATCATTCCCCCTCCCACCCCCCCAAAATCAAAGTGAAAACTATTTACAAGGTGATGTGGTCGGGAGCCTTTCTTTCCCTGGTGGACCGCCTCGGTACAAATGTCTGTTCTGGTGTGTTGGATGTGCCCCCGCTGGGCTGGTGTGTTTTGGCCCTGCAGGGCTGCTGGGTGAGCCTGGCCTTGCTGGGCTGTTGGGCGTGATGGGTTTGATTTCCTGGTCCAACGTGGTGTCGTTGATCCTTTGGGTGTGTGTTGTGGGCTCGAAAAAGGTGGTGTCTGCTGTGGGTTGTTCAGGGCAGTCTGTGAACCGCAGCCTCGTTTGGTCCAGGTGCTTTCTGCAAATTTGTCCATTGTCTAGTTTGACTACAGACACCCTACTCCCTTCTTTAGCTATCACCGTGCCCGCGATCCACTTGGGACCATGTCCATAATTTAGCACATACACAGGGTCATTCAGATCAATTTCCCGTGACACAGTGGCGCGACCATCGTTTACATTTTGTTGTTGCCGCCTGCTCTCTACCTGATCATGCAGGTTGGGGTGGACCAGCGAGAGTCTGGTTTTAAGTGTCCTTTTCATGAGTAGCTCAGCTGGGGGCGCCCCTGTGAGTGAGTGAGGTCTCGTGCGGTAGCTGAGCAGTACTCGGGACAGGCGGGTTTGGAGTGAGCCTTCTGTGACTCGTTTAAGGCTCTGTTTGATGGTTTGTACTGCCCGCTCTGCCTGCCCATTGGAGGCTGGTTTAAACGGGGCCGAGGTGACATGTTTGATCCCATTGCGGGTCATGAATTCTTTAAATTCAGCACTGGTGAAACATGGCCCGTTGTCACTGACCAGTATGTCAGGCAGGCCGTGGGTGGCAAACATGGTCCTCAGGCTTTCAATGGTGGCGGTGGCGGTGCTTCCCAACATTATTTCACATTCAATCCATTTTGAAAAAGCATCCACCTTCACCAGGAACATTTTACCGAGAAACGGGCCCGCATAGACGACATGGATCCTCGACCATGGTCTGGAGGGCCAGGACCACAAACTTAGTGGTGCCTCTCTGGGCGCATGCTCAACTGAGCACACGCGGCATTGCCGTACACAGGTCTATAAGTCAGAGTCGATACCGGGCCACCACACGTGGGATCTGGCTATCGCTTTCATCATTACTATACCCGGGTATGTGCTGTGGAGATCCAAGATGAACGTCTCCCTGCCCTTTGTGGGTAGTATTACGCGGTTACCCCACAACAGGCAGTCTGCCTGAATGGACAGTTCGTCCTTTCGCAGCTGGAACGGCTTGATTGGCTTTTGCATTTCAATGGGGATTTATCATTTTCAAACGCTTCCATGACTATCAACAAGTCTGCGGGCTGTGCCACCATCAACAAGTTTAACCCTCTAAGCAGCGGTATCATTTTGGTGAATTTGCACTGCACCCCCTCCAAAGCTAATATATATTTCCTGGGGTTTAGTGCCCAAAGTTGAACACAGTACTCCAGATGGGGTCTGACGAAGGCTCTATAGAATCGAAGCCTTATGTCATCCCTTTGTATTCCAGCCCCCTTGAGATAAAGGCCAATATTCCATTAGCCTTTTTGATTGCTTTTTGTACCTGTTTCCTGGCTTTTAATGATTTGTATACTTGGAATCTCAAATCTCTTTGCTCTTCTACTGGTTGTTTCCCATTTAGAAAATGCTCTGATTTATCTTACTTGGGTCCAAAGTGGACCTCACACTTTCCCACATGGAACTCAGTTTGCCATAGTTTTGTCCACTCACTTGATCTCTCTGTGTCCCTTTGCAGCCCACTGTTTCTGTCTGCTCCACTTAGTGTCCTAACTTAATGTTGTCCACAAACTTGGATATAGGACTCTCTATTCCTTCATCCACTCATTAACAAATATGGTGAAAAGTTGAGGCTCCAGAACAGATCCCTGGGGAACACCAGTTCTCATATCCTGCCAAACTGCGTACATACCCTTTATCCCCACTCTGTCTCCTATCTCCCAACAAATTTTCAACCCAAGTCAAACGGCTAGCTCCAATTCTGTGCGCTTTCATATTTCCTTGTAATCACTTATGCAGAACCTTATCGACTACCTTCTGGCAAATTTATATATTAGTGAATAAACCTGAACTTTATTCTTTAATTCAGAGGTAGTCATGCATATAATATGCCACCCCAAACATTCTTCTTCCTCACAGTTTTGAAATCAAAACTCATAATCTCATCTCCTACTCTAAATCATTTTTTCCCAGCACCTTATCATTGGAATACCTTGGCACTCAGTCTTTTCTTCCTTCTTACAAACTTTTAAAATTCAAGCATGGCATCACTTTACTACTTGGTTTTCTTTCTCTTTCTTTTCTCCATTGATGGACTATGGACGATGACCTTGTATCTAGGTTTCTCACTAAAACATACTGGGTAACACCTATCCATGATGAGATGACAGTTTGCTATCCCTTCGAATTAATGTTGGATGACTGGTTCCTTCAGTGCTGTAATTTTATCTTCACAGTTTCTCGGATTGATAGTATCAGGTTTCCATATTGCTGAGTGTAGTGCTCTGTATTCTAATGTTATTCGAATGTTATCATATACTCTTGTTTTATGTAACTAGGAAATGGAACAAGATTCTTCAGAGTGTTGTATTTATACTGGGATTAATGAATTTTGAGGCTGAAAGTGCAAAATGGTCATTAGAAATGTATTGGTGCATGAGAGATTTTACGTTCTGTTGAATGTATCATCTTAATTCCTCTGACAATTGGAAACAAAATCAAGATCATTTTATTTTGAAGAAACCATGAAATACTGTACTGTTAGGTTATCACTGCTTGGAAAGAAACATGAATTGGGGAGTCTTTCATTCATAATTTTGGAGCATTATCAGAGCTCTAAGTGTAGATTAAAGTAGAGTGCTGTCTTATATGTTTAATGGCTGTAGCTAAATTAATAATAATACAATGGCAGAATTTAAGGAATTTTACCATGGAGACCTTGGACAGGGCTTTCTGCTTGAACAACTACCAGCTTAAGATTTTCTGCTCATTCATGTAAATGGACCTAAAAATCACATCTCCGGCCCTTGTTTGGTGGCCCCATGACATGGGAGCATGAGCTTCACAGCCAAAATTCCTAATCTCGATTAGGTAAAGGGGAATGTGCCAATGTGAGCTCCGATGCTTCCTTGCATCTCTTGAAAGTGTCTCTTAAAAGCAAAATCATCATTAACAAAAGCAATTTATCTTATTTTGACCCAATGTAAATGTGAGGTAATCCAAAACTCTGTTGTCTGTGTCCTAACTCGCACCAAGTCCCGTTCACCCATCACCCCTGTGCTCGCTTAACCGGGAGCCAATGTAGGTCAGCAACACCTTGGGCTAGAATTTCAACAGGTTTGCAACCGTTCTTCCGCCTGGGCGAAGTGATATATTTTGACACTAAACGAGTCGCACAACATTTTGCCCACTGGTGGAAATTTCGGCAGTGGTTTTGCACAGGCGCTAAAAGTTATCGCCCGCCCGATTTTTAAAGTGTTTTGATGACGTCAATCAGCATGCAACGCTGCGCTATCGCCCCGGGCAGAAACTTCGGCGATATTGCCCGTTTTATCACCCGTGCGGAAAAAACAGTCAGACCCAGGGCGCACCCGACGCTAATGGCGCCATCTTGAAAATGGAGCAGAAGTTCAATGTCTGAAAGGATTGGGAGAAGGAAGGCTGCGTTTTACACAGTGAAATTTTATGTGAGTATATAGTTTGTTTTAAAGGCTATTTAAGGATGTTTTTAAAAAATGGGGGCTATACAATGTCAGCCATTATTCCTGGGTGCTTTTGTATGCAGCGTTGGGCTGCAAGAAGGCTTATTGATGAGCATTTTGAGCATAATCAAAGAGCTCGCAGACATTTGGGGAGGAGGCCTTACGCCCCATGAGTTTACAGGGAACAGTGCTCATACCTGCAGCTCTCTGAGGCACAGTGCGTTCGAAGGCTCCGCTTCCAAAAAGAGGTGGTCACAGAGATACGCCAACTCATAAAGGCAGACCTACAGCCTATCAGCGGCAACAAGACTGTACTGCCCATCGAGGTGAAGGTGACTGCAGCACTTGCCTTCTATGCCACAGGCTCCTTTCAGGCACCAGCAGGGGACATATGCTCCATCTCGCAGCACGTTACACATTGCAGCATTCGCCAGGTGACTACTGCACTGTATGCACAGAGGATGGACTTTATAAAGTTCCCAATGACCAAGGAGGCACAGAATGAGAGGGCTGTAGGTTTTGGACGAATTGTTAATTTCCCCAAGGTTCAAGTTGCCATTGACTGTATGCACAAAGCCCTGCGTGCACCATTACTCAATCCAGATGTTTACCAAAACCGAAAGGGATTCCACTCCATGAATGGACAGATCATTTGTGACCATAGTCAGCACATCATGGCAGTCAATGCCCAATATCCAGGGAGCATCCATGATACTTTCATCTTGCGTGAGAGCGCTGTCTCATGCCTGTTCGAGTGTCAGCCACAAGGCCGGAGCTGGATGCTGGGGGTCAAAGGTTACGGCCTCGCCACCTGACTCATGACCCCCCCTGCACAACCCTCTGACAGAACCGGAGCATCACTATAATGACAGCCATTTGGCCACACGCAACATCGTCGAACGGACAATTGGAGTGCTCAAGCAGCGCTTCCGATGCCTGGACCACTCTGGAGGCTGCCTTAGCAATACTCCCCTCAGCAGGTCTATGAGTCCATTGTGGTGTGCTGCATGCTACACAACTTAGCCATCATGAGGAAACAGGAATTGCCAATGGAGACTGCAGGACCACCTCCGGGGAGAAGGAGAGGATGATGAGGAGGAAGAGGACAAGGACGAGGAGCCTGGTGATGAACCCCTGCCCCCACCCCCACCACCACCACAGGGGAGGCCTCGTGGATCTTTTACCACTGCAAAAGCCTTAAGTCAGCAGCTCATAATTCAACACTTTGCTTGAAGAGTGAACCATTGCCTGGCCACTCTATCCCAACATGTTGACTATTCCCCCTCTTATTCTGCAAATGAGACACTACACAGGAATGGTTAAAGTGAAGAAAATAATTTATTAAACATTTCAAAAGTGGAATAAAATGTATTAAACATTATTGTGAATTGGGAAACTTTTAAAACTTTTATAAAATATCAACAAAACAACAACCCCTGCACCGAATGTCTTTTTCCTCCGGCCCTTCCTCCCCACACCCCCTCATCCTAACTCCCCTCCCGCGCGTCATGACCCAACCCAAGGTGGTAACATGATGTCATGCAGCAAGGCGGCCAGAGTCCTGTCAGTCGAGGAGGCGGGAGCTCGGAGCAGCGCGAGTCCGGGGTCGGCGAGAGGCCTATAAAGGCCAGCGGGAGTCGAGCAGTTCGAGCAGTCAGTCGAGGAGGCGGGAGCTCGGAGCAGCGCGAGTCCGGGGTCGGCGAGAGGCCTATAAAGGCCAGCGGGAGTCGAGCAGTTCGAGCAGTCAGTCGAGGAGGCGGGAGCTCGGAGCAGCGTGAGTCCGGGGTCGGCGAGAGGCCTATAAAGGCCAGCGGGAGTCGAGCAGTTCGAGCAGTCAGTCGAGGAGGCGGGTGCTCGGAGCAGCGCGAGTCCGGGGTCGGCGAGAGGCGTGCCGGTGCAGCTACAGGGAGAAGGCAAAGATACAAAGGTGACGTCACAGCCTCGGGGGTAAGTGATTGGCTGGTGATTGGTGAGTAGTTTTTCTTTTTCTTCTTATATTGGTCAGTAACTTTTAACATTGTTATTACCAGTTTAAGTGTATCTAAGGGTTAAGACATGGCAGGAGAGCTCGGTCGGGTGTTATGCTCCTCCTGTACCATGTGGGAACTCAGGGACACTTCCGGTGTCCCTGACGACTACGTGTGCGGGAAGTGTGTCCACCTCCAGCTCCTGACGGTCCGCGTTACGGAATTGGAGCTGAGGGTGGATTTACTCTGGAGCATCCACGATGCTGAGAATGACGTGAGTATCACGTGTAGTGAGTTGGTCTTACCGCAGGGAAAGGGTCCACAGCCAGATAGGGAATGGAAGACCAGCAGGAAGAGTAGTGCAAGGAAGGTAGTGCAGGGGTCCCCTGTGGTCATGCCCCTGCAAAACAGATACACCGCTTTGGGTACTGTTGAGGGGAATGACTCATCAGGGGAGGGCAGCAGCAGCCAAGTTCATGGCACCGTGGCTGGCTCTGCTGCACAGGAGGGCAAGAAAAAGAGTGGGAGAGCGATAGTGATAGGGGATTCAATTGTGAGGGGAATAGATAGGCATTTCTGCGGCCGCAACCGAGACTCCAGGATGGTATGTTGCCTCCCTGGTGCAAGGGTCAAGGATGTCTCGGAGCGGGTGCAGGACATTCTGAAATGGGAGGGAGAACAGCCAGTTGTCGTGGTGCACATTGGTACCAACGACATAGGTAAAAAAAGGGATGAGGTCCTACGAAACGAATTTAAGGAGCTAGGAGCTAAATTAAAAGGTAGGACCTCAAAAGTAGTAATCTCGGGATTGCTACCAGTGCCACGTGATAGTCAGAGTAGGAATCGCAGGATAGCGCAGATGAATACGTACTTGAGCAGTGGTGCAGCAGGGAGGGATTCAAATTCCTGGGGCATTGGGACCGGTTCTGGGGGAGGTGGGACCAGTACAAACCGGACGGTCTGCACCTGGGCAGGACCGGAACCAATGTCCTAGGGGGAGTGTTTGCTAGTGCTGTTGGGGAGGATTTAAACTAATATGGCAGGGGGATGGGAACCAATGCAGGGAGACAGAGGGAAACAAAAAGGAGACAAAAGCAAAAGACAGAAAGGAGATGAGGAAAAGTGGAGGGCAGAGAAACCCAAGGCAAAGAACAAAAAGGGCCACTGTACAGCAAAATTCTAAAAGGACAAAGGGTGTTAATAAAACAAGCCTGAAGGCTTTGTGTCTTAATGCAAGGAGTATCCGCAATAAGGTGGATGAATTAATTGTGCAAATAGATGTTAACAAATATGATGTGATTGGGATTACGGAGACGTGGCTCCAGGATGATCAGGGCTGGGAACTCAACATTCAGGGGTATTCAACATTCAGGAAGGATAGAATAAAAGGAAAAGGAGGTGGGGTAGCATTGCTGGTTAAAGAGGAGATTAATGCAATAGTTAGGAAAGACATTAGCTTGGATGATGTGGAATCTATATGGGTAGAGCTGCAGAACACCAATGGGCAAAAAGCGTTAGTAGGAGTTGTGTACAGACCTCCAAACAGTAATAGGGATGTTGGGGAGGGCATCAAACAGGAAATTAGGGGTGCATGCAATAAAGGTGTAGCAGTTATAATGGGTGACTTTAATATGCACATAGATTGGGCTAGCCAAACTGGAAGCAATACGGTGGAGGAGGATTTCCTGGAGTGCATAAGGGATGGTTTTCTAGACCAATATGTTGAGGAACCAACTAGGGGGGAGGCCATCTTAGACTGGGTGTTGTGTAATGAGAGAGGATTAATTAGCAATCTCATTGTGCGAGGCCCCTTGGGGAAGAGTGACCATAATATGGTGGAATTCTGCATTAGGATGGAGAATGAAACAGTAATTTCAGAGACCATGGTCCAGAACTTAAAGAAGGGTAACTTTGAAGGTATGAGGCGTGAATTGGCTAGGATAGATTGGCGAATGATACTTAGGGGGTTGACTGTGGATGGGCAATGGCAGACATTTAGAGACCGCATGGATGAATTACAACAATTGTACATTCCTGTCTGGCATAAAAATAAAAAAGGGAAGGTGGCTCAACCGTGGCTATCTAGGGAAATCAGGGATAGTATTAAAGCCAAGGAAGTGGCATACAAATTGGCCAGAAATAGCAGCGAACCTGGGGACTGGGAGAAATTTAGAACTCAGCAGAGGAGGACAAAGGGTTTGATTAGGGCAGGGAAAATGGAGTACGAGAAGAAGCTTGCAGGGAACATTAAGGCGGATTGCAAAAGTTTCTATAGGTATGTAAAGAGAAAAAGGTTGGTGAAGACAAACGTAGGTCCCCTGCAGTCAGAATCAGGGGAAGTCATAACGGGGAACAAAGAAATGGCAGACCAATTGAACAAGTACTTTGGTTCGGTATTCACTAAGGAGGATACAAACAACCTTCCGGATATAAAAGGGGTCAGAGGGTCTAGTAAGGAGGGGGAACTGAGGGAAATCTTTATTAGTCGGGAAATTGTGTTGGGGAAATTGATGGGATTGAAGGCCGATAAATCCCCAGGGCCTGATGGACTGCATCCTAGAGTACTTAAGGAGGTGGCCTTGGAAATAGCGGATGCATTGACAGTCATTTTCCAACATTCCATTGACTCTGGATCAGTTCCTATGGAGTGGAGGGTAGCCAATGTAACCCCACTTTTTAAAAAAGGAGGGAGAGAGAAAACAGGGAATTATAGACCGGTCAGCCTGACCTCAGTAGTGGGTAAAATGATGGAATCAATTATTAAGGATGTCATAGCAGTGCATCTGGAAAATGGTGACATGATAGGTCCAAGTCAGCATGGATTTGTGAAAGGGAAATCATGCTTGACAAATCTTCTGGAATTTTTTGAGGATGTTTCCAGTAAAGTGGACAAAGGAGAACCAGTTGATGTGGTATATTTGGACTTTCAGAAGGCTTTCGACAAGGTCCCACACAAGAGGTTAATGTGCAAAGTTAAAGCACATGGGATTGGGGGTAGTGTGCTGACGTGGATTGAGAACTGGTTGTCAGACAGGAAGCAAAGAGTAGGAGTAAACGGGTACTTTTCAGAATGGCAGGCAGTGACTAGTGGAGTGCCGCAAGGTTCTGTGCTGGGGCCCCAGCTGTTTACATTGTACATTAATGATTTAGACGAGGGGATTAAATGCAGTATCTCCAAATTTGCGGATGATACTAAGTTGGGTGGCAGTGTGAGCTGCGAGGAGGATGCTATTAGGCTGCAGAGTGACTTGGATAGGTTAGGTGAGTGGGCAAATGCATGGCAGATGAAGTATAATGTGGATAAATGTGAGGTTATCCACTTTGGTGGTAAAAACAGAGATCTGAATGGTGACAGATTAGGAAAAGGAAAGGTGCAACGAGACCTGGGTGTCATGGTACATCAGTCATTGAAGGTTAGCATGCAGGTACAGCAGGCGGTTAAGAAAGCAAATGGCATGTTGGCCTTCATAGCGAGGGGATTTGAATACAGGGGCAGGGAGGTGTTGCTACAGTTGTACAGGGCCTTGGTGAGGCCACACCTGGAGTATTGTGTACAGTTTTGGTCTCCTAACTTGAGGAAGGACATTCTTGCTATTGAGGGAGTGCAGCGAAGGTTCACCAGACTGATTCCCGGGATGGCGGGACTGATCTATCAAGAAAGATTGGATCAACTGGGCTTGTATTCACTGGAGTTCAGAAGAATGAGAGGGGACCTCATAGAAACGTTTAAAATTCTGACGGGTTTAGACAGGTTAGATGCAGGAAGAATGTTCCCAATGTTGGGGAAGTCCAGAACCAGGGGTCACAGTCTGAGGATAAGGGGTAAGCCATTTAGGACCGAGATGAGGAGAAACTTCTTCACCCAGAGAGTGGTGAACCTGTGGAATTCTCTACCACAGCAAGTAGTTGAGGCCAATTCACTAAATATATTCAAAAGGGAGTTAGATGAAGTCCTTACTACTCGGAGGATCAAGGGTTATGGCGAGAAAGCAGGAAGGGGGTACTGAAGTTTCATGTTCAGCCATGAACTCATTGAATGGCGGTGCAGGCTAGAAGGGCTGAATGGCCTGCTCCTGCACCTATTTTCTATGTTTCTATGTTTCTATTAGGGGGATAGACAATGGAGACGCCATGTGTGGATCCCCTGGAGAAGCTCGGGGTATGGAAGGCCCGGCTTCTGAGTCGCAAGGCTCTTGCTCGGCCTCACCACTCACAGGTGATGTGGGTCTGGGTGTGACACTAGGAACTGTAGTATCAAAGGTTGAAACCATCAATTGTGTGTAGGCATTGACAGCCTCGGTGATCTCGCGGGTCGCAGCAACAATCTGCGACATGCCCTTCCTCATGTCTGCGGATAGTGCCGCAATGCTTGCGGGAAAACCACCCAAGACCTCCAGGAGCTGTTGGCTGAGCTGGATGCTCTCCCTGGACAGTCCCACCATGTCCAGGTGTGCGTCTGCCTATCTGCCGACAGACCGGCTTTGCCGACTCACCCTCTGGAGAGACAGCATACGGGATTCAACCCCAGTGGTGTCTTGCTGCACGTGACTTGTACTCGGGCCCTCGGATGACTCAAAGCCCGAGAATGTTTCTTCCTCGGACGAGGTAGTGGCCTCAGCAAAAACAGGTGTCGAGTGCATCGGCCTGCTCACCCCTTCCCCAGAATAGGTTGATCAGTTTTCTCCTCTCGTGGAGGTTCCTCGTTCTCGGCCTCACCCTCGTCCCCCTCATCCACCCCCACATAACGGACTGAGGTGGAGGCTTCCATTTGAGGATGTGGCACATGCGGCTCCTCATCTGGAAATAGAAAACAACAGATGAGTGGTTAGCAGCACGGGAGAGAGCAGGGTGACATGAGTAAGGTCACATAGCACAGGCTCATTTGAAGGACTGCTGCGACTCCATTATATGTAGCCCACAGACACTGCATCACATTGCCTGAACCCTAGTCCACAGACACTGCATCACATTGCCTGAACCCTAGTCCACAGACACTGCATCACATTGCCCCAATCCTAGTCCACAGACACTGCAACACATTACCCCAACCCTAGTCCACAGACACTGCATCACATTGCCCCGACCCTAGTCCACAGACACTGCATCACATTGTCTGAACCCTAGTCCACAGACACTGCATCACATTTCCCCAACCCTAGTCCACAGACACTGCATCACATTGCCCCAACCCTAGTCCACAGACACTGCATCACATTGCCCCAACCCTAGTCCACAGACACTGCATCACATTTCCCCAACCCTAGTCCACAGACACTGCATCACATTGCCCCAACCCTAGTCCACAGACACTGTATCACATTGCCCCAACCCTAGTCCACAGACACTGCATCACATTGCCCCAACCCTAGTCCACAGACACTGCATCACATTGCCCCAACCCTAGTCTACAGACACTGCATCACATTGCCCCAACCCTAGTCCACAGACACTGCATCACATTGCCCCAACCCTAGTCCACAGACACTGCATCACATTGTCTGAACCCTAGTCCACAGACACTGCATCACATTGTCTGAACCCTAGTCCACAGACACTGCATCACATTACCCCAACCCTAGTCCACAGACACTGCATCACATTGTCTGAACCCTAGTCCACAGACACTGCATCACATTGTCTGAACCCTAGTCCACAGACACTGCATCACATTACCCCAACCCTAGTCCACAGACACTGCATCACATTACCCCAACCCTAGTCCACAGACACTGCATCACATTACCCCAACCCTAGTCCACAGACACTGCATCACATTGTCTGAACCCTAGTCCACAGACACTGCATCACATTACCCCAACCCTAGTCCACAGACACTGCATCACATTACCCCAACCCTAGTCCACAGACACTGCATCACATTACCCCAATCCTAGTCCACAGACACTGCATCACATTGTCTGAACCCTAGTCCACAGACAATGAATCACATTGCCCCAACCCTAGTCCACAGACAATGAATCACATTGCCCCAACCCTAGCCAAGGACACTGCATCACATTGCCCCAACCCTAGTCCACAGACACTGCATCACATTGCCCCAACCCTAGTCCACAGATACTGCATCACATTGCCCCAACCCTAGTCCACAGATACTGCATCACATTGCCCCAACCCTAGTCCACAGATACTGCATCACATTGCCTCAACCCTAGTCCACAGACACTGCATCACATTGCCCCAACCCTAGTCCACAGACAATGCATCACATTGCCCCAACCTAGCCCGGGGATTTTGCAGGACTTACCCTCCGTTTCGAACGGGGGCTCAGCACCCCCACGGGTAGTTGACCTCCCTGAGGCACCGATAAGACCGGCCACGTGATCCTCTAGGTCTGTTAGAGGCATGGTTCTGGGTGGACCGCCGCCTGTCCGTCGTTGCACCCGGCGGTTGTGCGACATCTTTCCCTGCAAAGATGTCAATAGGAATGGTTACCAGAGGGCCCTTCTGCTCTTGTGGCACACATAGATAGCCATCAAAGCATTTATACCATACCCTGTGCATGTAATACAGTCCTCTGTTTAATGGCCCTGGAAGTTGCACGTGGTTCACGAGGAAGACATCGAAGTGCAGTAACATCTTTTACGATCTCAGAAAGCAGTCTTAATAATGTGTAACTATCATTCATGGCAAATAAGGTGCAACACAAAGTCTACCTATACCAACATATCAGATTTATAATTTAAGTAATGAAGGAAAGCCGAGGTCATTGAACCTCTTGTGGCACTGGGTGTGGGTCCTACTGATATCGTCGCCTCCTCAGCAATGCTGGTCCAAAGACACCAAAAACTGCTGGGAGGGGTTTATTTTCACCCCTCCTATTTAAATCCCCCATCTCCTCTCCACAGCAGTGATAAGGGCCTCGTTTGCCTCATTAGTAAATGTTTTCGCTTTCTGCCTGCTCTCATCTCCTTCCTTCGTGACTGTCTGCAATCTAAAATTGGCTGATTCAGCCCTGGGTCTACTGCGCATGTGTGGGCGCTCTCTGACAGCTGACTAGAAGCGCGGGAAGAAGATAAAAATGGGGGGGGGGCGGGGAAGGGGAAAAAAAATTGCGCATGCGCAGAAGGTCCGGTTTTTTTATCAATCACTAATTTTGGCTCTGGCGCACAAATCCTGTTGTGTATTGCTGGATTTATCACTATTGCTAGCACTCTTCACCGTTTGCCGAACTTTGCGAGGTCCAGCGGTAACGGTACCCCAGCGCTTAAAAAAAAGTTTTTCGCCGCGATTATCATCCAAAAACGGGCAAAATCCCTAAAGCCGAATTTCTAGCCCCTTGATTTTAAAATTCTCATTTGTGTTTTCAGATCTCTCCATAGCCTCACCCCTCCCTATATCTGTAATCTCCTCCAGTCCCACATCCTCCGAGATACCTGCGCTCCAATTCTAGCCTCTTGAGCATCCCCAATTTTAATCGCTCCACCATTGGCAGCCATACCTTCAGCTGCCAAGGCCCTAAGCTCTGGAATTCCCTCTCTGAACATCTCCACCTCTATACCACTCTTTCTGTTGTGTATCTGTGGAGCATGCACTCCCATGTTCCGCCACCAGGGAGCGCATCCCCTGAAGTCCCAAGGGATCCCATCATCCCTTGGGAGCACTGTATATAAGCTGGCCCCTAAGGCCTGTTCCTCACTCTGGAGTGTCTTATTAAAGACTGAGGTCACTGTTACGTTAACCTCCCTGTGTGCAGCCTCATCTCTGTTAGGAACACAATACTTTCCTCCTTCAAGATGTTCCTTAAAACCTAACTCTATGACCATGCTTTTGATCAACTGCCTTAATATGTGGCACGGTGTCAAATTTTGTTTGATAACGCTCATGTGAAGCACCTTGGGATGTTTTACTACGTTAAAGGCACATTATAAATGGAGGTTGTTGTTGCTCTTGCAGAGATACAAATGTATTACCTAAGGGAAAAGGGAGTTACCTTATAATATACATTTATGTCAGAACTTCTTTAAACAATCCTACTGATTATTTTGATTAGAAAAACAAGTAGTTGTCACAAAGATTAACTACTATAATTCCTGCTTTCAGAGTTTACATCCAACAAAACAGCATAATTAAAGGGTCAGGAATTAAAGGATATTTGAATTACAGGATAAAACAAACAACAAATTAGGAATGAAAACTCTTTGTAGTTCGTTTTGAAAGCTGACAATAGTGATTACATTGCATTATTTGTACTGACCTCACATTCAAGTTCAGTTTGTAGGATTAAAGATGCTCTTGCAAATGAAGAAGATAAGATTGTACGGCAATAGCAAATGACATAAGGGAGCCCTAACGTAACCATGTGATAAGATCAGTTTTTCAGTGACCTGTTCTTGGTAGATCAGTTTCATATCCAGCACAATAGTTTTTAATTTAAGGAGGAGCATTAGTGTAGGGGTCCTTGTAGCTGTCTTAACAAAGATAGCTTTTAAAATCAAAGCTATTGTTTCATACAGTCCCTTCTCAAAGGCTCCTCCATTTTAACTTTATCACAGTGGTTTCAATGGAGATGTAGTCCTGTGTCACGGACAGGGAAATCCCTATGAAGCCAGTATCAAGAGTCCTTAAAACCAGAATCTGTTGTTTTACTTTCTGAAATTGGTCTTCCTGAGTATTCGCGTACTGGTCAGCATAACGTGCCGAATTGAAGTGAGAGAATCCTGGGCTCCATATTGGAGACCTTCAGTAGTAAATATACCTACGATAAACTATTATATTTTGAACCCTGTTATTGTGGGACTCTTACGAGGTAGGTATTTTCAATGTAAGGACCCACCCAGCATGATGTTCCCCTTTCAGTTCAATTTCTTTTCAATATAAAGTTAAAGTGATGAACCCAAGGTTTTACCCTGAGTGGAAGGTGCATTAAAACGTGCAATTATTTTGAAGTTATAAGGAGTTTGCATTATGGTTCAAGGTAGTAGCATTAACATAATATTATCAGCACACCAACTCAGCCTCAAGTTTATGATTGTCTCTAACAAAACTGCATTAACTTGTGGGACATTTGCCAATCTGAGCAAGCGATGTATAAGCTGGGGTCAGGGAAGCTTTGGACCTCCTTATGGCCACACTCCTCTCTCTTGGACGTGTATCCCCACAGCTGAAGAAAGCCTGGGACCAACTGATGAGAGGGCAGATGCCAGCTTTCCATGCCCTCTCAAACCTCCACAGCATTACATGTTAGCTAAGCTCCTTGCGGCATAAACCACTATTGCCACCACACCCTCAAGCCCCCCACCCACAATGTCCTGACCATTCTTGCTAAGGAATGATCTCTGTGCTGCCAAAATATGCAATTAATTTTACAAAAAAAACTATTTTATGAAAATTCCTCCTTATAAGTAATCTTTGTTATAAAAATTGCTGTAGGCATTTGAATACTACCTTTGACCATATTGAATAAATGTCTATTACTCCATTAATTTCACTCATTGGTGATGTTTAACACGTCACACAGATTACTTTCATGATAGAGGCATTGTTCTGTGCTGCTACACTGTGTGGCATCCCATGCCTCCGTAGGGCACTATTTCCCTGTCAACAAATATTTTAGCTACAGTCGTAATAGGGGAAGAATGAACATTTAAATCTAGGATCGGCATTAATGGGAGGCCCTTCCTTTTTGTCTGATGTTGTCAGCAGCCGGGATTACAATATCTTCCCACACTATTAAAAAAAATCCTGGCCCTTGTGTTTCCTTCCTTGTTGTGGCTGTATTCACTGATTGCTGCTTTTCCACTGGGACTCTGTGGTTTTGTCTGAGCTAATATATATTTTGAACTTCCACAGAAATGCAATCTGTGGTGGAAAGCAGTTTGGAGAAATATGATATGCCATGTGCTAGTAATTAGAAAAGAAGCAACAATACAAACACAATTCAGATTATTCCCTTGATAATATAAATGTATCGGGCTGGTTATTAATGTTCTTCAGAATTAGAACGATCTACTATCTCTTTTTAAAGAACTGTTTTTATCAATGTTACAACATCTTAAACAAAACAACCAACAAGATTTTGAAACTTTCATTAAGTTATGATTCTAAGAAATCAGCCATTGAATTAATGCATGGCTGAAGGATATATAACGAGTTGCTCTTGGTTCTTGTTTGGTTTGGGACTGATCCACTTGTTCATATACAAATTCAAAGTTAACGAAGATCTCTTCCTGTTTTCTTCAGTAATCTGTCCGCAAACATCTGCAATTTGTACAATTCTATTTATCAACTTGACTGAAAAATAGGTGGTGTATTATCATTCTAAATAAACTGTGAAAATGATCAGACATTTTTTTTGCCTTGAATGTAATGGACTTACAAGGGTAAATTTTATGAATTAGCACTCCTGACACAGAGGGCAGGTAAGGAATTTGAGCGTGGTGATCAGCTGACCCACTGACCCCTCTGGGACCTGCAGGCCCCACTGATCTCTGCACCCCAACACTCACCATGCATTCCAGGCATGGCAAAGCTGAGCATTGGGACTGTGAATATGTAACACTTTCCCTTTAAAGTTCATACAGCTATTAAGTAACTGTTGATATTTTGTCAATGGTACAACTTCTAGTGCATTTAATCATACTAGGAATTCATTTTAGAGAAAATCGCTTTCTGGATCATATTTGATTTCAGAGTGTCAAACCTCAATATTCCCAACAATAATAATTTTTTCAAAAGCAAAATACTGCGGATGCTGGAATCTGAAATAAAAACTGACAATGCTGGAATATTGGAATAATATATTTTTATAAATCTCTCACTCTTCCTCCTTTCTCTGTCATGATCAGTTGTCTTCAAATGTTCCTGTTTCACAAGAGAGAGGGGGGAACATGAGCTCCTTCAGAGTTCACGGTCACTATGTGCTTTTTATTCCCAGTTATCACTCCTCCATTACGTGTGTTAGAACATTTTTGCACAAGTGCTGAGAATCTTCCAGTTTTCACACGTTCTTCATGTGTTAGCCTTGATAGTGAGCAGAAGCAGCCACCGGGGAAATCAGAACAGAATTCCGCTTCTGTCCACACTTGATATTCACATATGTTAATTTCCCAGGCAGGATTACTGGAAAGTGATTAGAGGAATGGGAGCCTTCGCAGATTTTCATTTTTCCTCCTCCCGAGCCCAGGCTTTCGAAGCCAATGTAGTGCTCCACTGTAGCTTTGATGAGGTCAGCCAACTCAGTATTGTTCATGGAATGAACCTGGGAATGTTCTGGTCTTTATGGCTCAAAACCACAGAGATATTTACCCATTCAGCCATTGAGGGAGCTCCCTTATGCCTTGAAATCAAAGATTGGCAGGTAAAACTGTAACCGAACAATGGATTGCCTTTAAAGAGAAGGTTCAGGTACAGTCGAGGTACATTCCCAGGAGGGGGAAAGATCGGGAAATGAAAGTCAGAGCTCCCCGGATGACGAAAGAGATAGAGAGTAAGATGAAGCAGAAAAAGAGTGCATATGACCAAGGTCAGGTACAAGTGAGAATCGGGCTGAATACAGAAAGTTCAGAGGGGAAGTGAAAAAGAAAATAAGAGGGGCAAAGGGAGAGAGATTGGCAGCTAACATAAAAGGAAATTTAAAAGTCTTCTATAGGCATATAAATAGTAAACGGGTAGTAAGAGCGGGAGTGGAGCTGATTGTAGACCAAAAAGAAGACCTATGCATGGAGGCAGAGGTTATGGCTGAGGTACTAAATGAGTACTTTACATCCGTCTTCACCAGGGAAGAAGATGCTGCCCAAATCAGAGTGAAATAGGAGGTGGTGGAGATACTGGATGGGATAAAAAAGAAAGGTTGGCTGTACTTAAAGTAGATAAGTCACCAGGACTGGATGGGATTCATCCTAGAATGCTGAGGGAAGTTAAGGTGGAAATCGCAGAGGTACTGGCCATAACCTTCCAATCCTCCTTAGATACGGAACTGGTGGCATAGGATTGGAGACTTGCAAATGTTACACCCTTTCTTCAAAAAAGGGTACAAGGATAAACCCAGCAACTACAGGCCAGTCAGTTTAACCTCAGTAGTGGGAAAGTGTTTAGAAATGATAATCAGGGACAACATTATCAATCACTTGGACAAGTGTGGATTAATTAAGGAAAGCCAGCACAGATTTGTTAAAGGCAAATCATGTTTAACTAACTTGATCAAGTTTTTTGATGAATTAACAGAGAGGGTTGATGAGGGCAATGCGGTTGATGTGGTGTACATGGACTTTCAAAAGGTGTTTGATAAAGTGCCACATAATAGGCTTGCCACCAAAGTTGAAGTCCATGGATTAAAAGGGACAGTGGCAGCATAGATATGAAATTGGCTAAATGACAGGAAACAGAGTAGTGGTGAAAGGTTGCTTTTCTGATTAGAGGAAGGTATACAGTGGTGTTCTCCAGGGGTCAGTACTAGGACCACTGCTTTTCTTTCTTATATTAATGACTTGGACTTGGGTGTATAGGACACAATTTCACAATTTGCAGATGTCACAAAACTTGGAAGTACAGTGAACAGCGAGGAGGATAATGATATACTTCAAGAAGGCACAGACAGGCTGGTGGAATGGGCAGACATGGCAGATGAAATTTAACATAGAAAGGTGCGAAGTGATACATTTTACTAGGAAAAATGAGGAGAGGCAATATAAACTAAAGGGTACAATCCAAAAGGGGGTGCATGTACAGAGAGACCTGTGCACAAATCATTGAAGGTGGCAGGGCAGGTTGAGAACGCAGTTAAAAAAGCATATGGGATCCTGGGCTTTATAAATAGAGGCATAGAGTACAAAAGCAAGGAAGTTATGATGAACCTTTATAAAACACTGGTTCGGCCTCAACTGGGGTATTGTGTCCAATTCTGGGCACCGCATTTTAGGAAGGATATGAAAACCTTAGAGAGGGTGCAGAAAAGATTTACAAGAATGGTTCCAGGGATGAGGGACTTCAGTTACCTGGATAGGCTGGGGTTGTTCTCCTTGGAGCAGAGAAGATTGAGAGGAGATTTGAGGGAGGTGTTCAAAATCATGCTGGGTCCAGACAGAGTAGATAGAGAGAAATTGTTCCCATTGGCTGAAGGGTCAAGAACCAGAGGACACAGATTTAAGGTGATTGGTATAAAAGCCAAAGGCGACATGAGGAAAAACTTTTTTACACAGTGAGTGGTTATGATCTGGAATGCATTGCCTGAAAGGGTGGTGGAGTAAGACTCAATCA
This sequence comes from Pristiophorus japonicus, assembly GCF_044704955.1. Taxonomy (NCBI): domain Eukaryota; kingdom Metazoa; phylum Chordata; class Chondrichthyes; family Pristiophoridae; genus Pristiophorus; species Pristiophorus japonicus. Next base: position 230,233,678 of record NC_091981.1, read on the forward strand.
TAGCTTTCAAAAGGGAATTGGATAAATACCTGAAGGAAAACAAATTGCAGGGCTATGGGGAAAGGGCGGGGGAGTGGGTCTACCTGAAGTGTTGTTGCAGAGAGCTGGCACGGGCTCATGTTGTGCTGCAACGATTCTATCATTTTTGGTCAGTATTCTGTTTGCAGTCTGCTAAAGCAAACTGCAAATTATGAAGCATTTACATAAAACAAGCTGACAATACTGATCACAATCAAAAACTGTATAGGCAGCTGATGAGTCAAAGCAAGTTGTGCGTAATATTTTGGGGAATAGAGACTGACAGAGCTTGTAGGGGTTCTCAAAGATTGGTTCCTACATTACCTCCCTTCACATATTAGTGAAACTTACTCATCAAGAGATTAATGTAAGAAGCAGTTGTACAAAGTTGTCTTCATAATTGAAAGTTTACAGTTTGCCTCTCATCAGAATATGCCTGATTTATCGGAATGGATAAGGGTAGGTTTTAATGTATTTGTGGGGTAGTATGAATCAGAGCTGTACAACTAACATCACGAACCTGGAATCTGAGGATAGATTTAGAAGGGAGAGAAGGAAAACTGGAACTGGAAGGTAGAAAATTAGTAAGCGAGTTTGGAAGGCAGAGGAAACAAAGGCTAGAAAATAGGAAAGGAGTTTGGCAGTGCTTAATGGTGTATACTTTAATGCAAGGAGTCTAGTGAGTAAGGCAACTGAACTGAGGGCACAGATAGACAGTGGAAGTCTGATATTATAGCTATTACTGAAACATGGCTTAAAGAAGGGCAGGAATGGCAACTCAATATTCCTGGTTGCAGGGTTTTCAGACAAGATAGAGAGGGAGATTAAAAAGGAGGGGGGGCTCACAATATTGGTTAAAGAAACAATTACAGCTGTGAGGAGGGATGATATGTTAAAAGGATCATCAAATTAGGCCCTATGGGTTGAAATGAAGAAAAGAAAAATGGCAATCACACTGCTGGGAATGTATTATAGACCCCCAAACAGTCAGAGGGAGATAAAAGAGCAAATATATAGGAAAATTTCTGAGAAATGCAACAAAAAAAAGCAGTAATAATAAGGGATTTCAACTACCCTAACATTAACTGGGATAGATGTAGTGTAATATGTATAGAGAGTGCAGAATTCCTAAAATGCATTTTGGAGAACATTTTTACATAGCAAGCCCAACAAGAGAGGTGGCAGTTCTGGACTTGGTTTTAGGGAATTAAGCTGGCCAGGTGGAAGGGCTATCAGTGGGAGAGTATTTTGGTGGTAGTAATCATAATTAAGTTAGATTTAGTGTAATTATGGAAAAGGGCAAAGATAGACCAGGAGTAAAATTTCTCAATTGGGTAAATGCCAATTTTACTAAGCTGAGATGTGCTTTAGCAAAAGTGGACTGGAAACAGATACTTGAAGGTAAATTGGTATCAGAGCAGTGGGAGGTATTCAAGGACGAGATAATAAGGGTTCAGAGCAAATATGTTCTCACAAAGAAAAAGGGTGAGACTCCCAAATCTAGAGACCCTGGAAGTCAAGGAGCATACAGGGGAGAATAAAGAAAAAAAGGGAAGCTTATGTCAGATACCAAGAGCTAAATACTGCTGAAAACCTAGAGGAGTATAGAAAGTGCAGGGGTGAAATTAAAAAGGAAATTAGGAAACCAAAGAGAGTGCATGAAAAAGTATTGGCAAGTAAAATCAAGGAAAACCCAAAGATGTTTTATAAATGCATAAAGAGCAAGACGATAACTAAGGAAAGAATAGGGCCTATTAGAGTCCAAAAATAAATCTGTGTGTGGAGGTGGAAGCCGTGGGTATGGTTCAAAATGAATACATTGGGTCTGTCTTCAGAAAAGAGAGGGACGATGCAGACCTTGTAATTAAGAAGGAGAAGTGTGAACTAGTAAATGAGATAAACATAGAGAGAGAGGAAATATTAAGAAATGTTGCATCTTTGAAAGTAGATAAGTCACCAGGCTCGAATGAAATGTATCCTAGGCTGTTAAGAGAAGCAAGGGAGGAAAGAGCAGAGGCTTTGACCATCATTTTCCAAATCTCTCTGGCTGCAGGTGTGGTGCCAGAGGACTGGAGGACTGCTAACACTGTATCATTGTTAGAAAGGGGAGGGAGAAAGGGATAGATCGAGTAATTTACAGGCCAATTAGCCTAACCTCGGTGGTGGGCAAATTATTGGAAAACATTCTGAGGGACAGTATTAATCATCATTTAGAAAGGCACAAATTAATCAAGGAGAGTCAGCATGGATTTGCTAAGGGAAGGTCGTGTCTGACTAGCTTGATTGAATTTTTCGAGGAGGTAACAAAGAGGGTCGATGAGGGTAGCGCGTATGATGTAGTCTACATGGCTTTTAACAAGATCACACATGCCAGACTGGTCATAAAGTAAAAGCCCATGGGATCCAAGGGAAAATGGCAAGTTGGATTAAAAATTCGCTCAGTGGCAGGAAGCAAAGGGTAATGGTTGACAGGTATATTTGTATCAGGAAGGCTGTTTCCACTGGGGTTCTACAGGGCTCAGTACTAGGTATCCATGGTAGATATCAATGATTTAGATTTCAATGTAGAGGGCATGATTAAGAAGTTTGCAGATGACTCATAGTGATTGATAGTGATAAAGAAAGCTGTAGACTGCAGGAAGATATAAATGGACTGGTCAGGTGGGCAGAAAAGTGGCAAAAAGTGGAATTCAATCTGGAGAAGTGTGAGTTAATGCATTTGGGGAGGATTAACAAGGTAAGGGAATATACAATAAATGCTAGGATACTGAGAAGTGTAGAGGAGCAGAGGGACCTTGGAACACATGTCCACAGATCCCTGAAGGTAGCAAGACAGGTAGATAAGGTGGTTAAGAAGGCATAGGGAATACTTTCCTTTATTAGCCGAGGCATAGAATATAAGAGCAGGGAGGTTGTGCTTGAACTGTATGAAATACTAATTAGGCCACAGCCAGAGTATTGCATGCAGTTCTGGTCACCACATTACAAGAAAGATAGAAAGATATGATTGCACTAGAGAGGGTACAGAGGAGATTTTACAAGGATGTTGCCAGGATGGAAAAGTTTAGCTATGAGGAAAGATTGGCTGGTGTTGTTTTCTTTGGCGCAGAGGAGGCTGAGGGGAGATTTAATTGAGGTGTATAAAATTATGAGGGGCCTCGATAGAGTGGATAGGAAGGAATTAATTCCCTTAGCAGGGATCAATAACTATGGGGCATAGATTTACAGTAATTGGTAGAAGGGTTAGAGAGGAGTTGAGAGATTTTATTTCACCCGGAAGGTGGTGGGGGTCTGGAACCTACTGCGTCACTTGATGTGCTGGCACAGACACGATGGGCCAAATAGCCTCTTTCTGTGCTGTAAGAATCTTTGATTCCATGATTCTATGATAAGGATAGACATTGAAATTGCTATTGGAAATGCATAAACAAATGATATTTTATTCATTTGCCAACATATATAAATATGAAGCTGTATATGTTATAAAGTAATCTTGTAAACAGAATTTGTCTGCATACTGAATAGATATTCATTTATTGATTATTTGTCAGAGAAAGTTCTGTATAAGTAGTTGATAACATAAGAACATAAGAAATAGGAGCAGGAGTAGGTCATACGGACTCTCAAGCCTGCTCCATCATTTAGTACAATCATAGCTGATCCGATCATGGACTCAGGTCCACTTTCCTGTCCACTCATCATAACCCCTTATTCCCTTATCAGTTAAAAAACAGTCTATCTCTGTCTTACATTTCTTCAATGTCCCAACTTCCACAGCTCTCTGAGGCAGCGAATTCCACAGATGTACAACCCTCTGAGAGAAGAAATTTCTCCTCATCTCAGTTTTAAATGGGCGGCCCCTTATTCTAAGATTATGCCCTCTAGTTCTAGTCTCTCCCATCAGTGGAAACATCCTCTCTGCATCCACCTTGTCAAGCTCCCTCATAATCTTATATGTTTCGATAAGATCACCTCTCATTTTTCTGAATTCCAATGAGTAGAGGCCCAACCTACTCAAACTTTCCTCATAAGTCAACCCCCTTATCTCCGGAATCAACCTAGTGAACATTCTCTGAACTGCCTCCAAAGCAAGTATATCCTTTCGTAAATATGGAAATCAAAACTGCACGCAGTATTCCAGGTGTGGCCTCACCAATACCCTGTATAACTGTAGCAAGACCTCCCTGCTTTTATACTACATCCATTTTGCAATAAAGGCCAAGATTCCATTGGCCTTCCTGATCACTTGCTGTACCTGCTTACTAACCTTTTGTGTTTCATGAACAAGTACCCCCAGGTCCCGCTGTACTGCAGCACTTTGCAATTTTTCTCCATTTAAAGAATAACTTACTCTTTGATTTTTTTCTGCCAAGGTGCATGACCTCAAACTTTCCAACATTATACGCCATCTGCCAAATTTTTGCCCACTCACTTAGCCTGTCTATGTCTCTTATGTCTTCAGATGCTCTGATAATGACTCCACGAGACAATATGTTGTACTTGAACTGTAGTGACCTTAGTTCATTTAATGTAACTCCAGAGTGAGGATCACATATGGTGGCCTGCCTTTTATACTAGGCCTGGCACACCTGTACAGGTAATCTACAAGTCTCCCACTGCAGTGCCTTCTGGTGGCACCCCTTGTAAAAGTATAAGCAGTAACCATGTAGGATACTTTTGTCCTTTTGCAGATTTTTTGTGTTCTCCTCACACATTGCTTTTTCTCCCATGGAGTGTAGAAAGCATTTCCATCTCACAGCAATTAAGGATGTCTGGAATATTTCAGGAAGAATTGTTCAAGAAAAATAGGTGTATAAATATTCAGTCACAAAATGTATTTAAATGCACCTGAGATTAATATTTTCTGCACGTGAACTGTATTCTTCAAACGTACATTTTCATTGTTAAAATTGACCCCAATGAGTGATCAACACGTAGGGCCCAAGTTTCCACATGATTTGCGCCTGATTTTTAGGAGCAACTGGTGGAGAACGGACTATCTTAGAAATCGCAATTCTCCACATTTTTTTTTCTGCAGTTCTAGTCAGGTAGAACAGTTCCACTTTGGAACAGAATTTTTTCTTCAAAAGGGGGCGTGTCCGGCCACTGACGCTTGATTTCAAAGTTTCCACAGTGAAAACGTACTCCAAACTAACTTAGAATGGAGCAAGTGAAGATTTTTGTAGAACTGAAAAAACCTTGTCTACACATTAAAAAATCAGGCACAGGTTACAAATTAGGCGTCGGGAACGAGGTGGGGGGGGGGGGAAGGGAACTCATTAAATTCGACAATAAATCCTTATTTATACTTATACAAATATTATACAAATAAATCCAACCTGAATAAAAATTTATAAGCAAAGAAAAGATTAAATAAACCATCTTCCTACCTGTGTGAAAGTGCTTCAGCCAGGGAGAATGCTGCAGGAAGCCTCACAAGTTGAGGCAGCCGTTCGTTCCCGCGGGGGTGGGGGGAGGAGGAAGCCGTTCGTTCCCGCGGGGGGGGGGGAGGAGGAAGCCGTTCCTGCGGGGGGGGGGGGAGGAGGGAAACGGCTGCCTCAACTTCCTGAGGCTTCCTGCAGCCTTCTCACTGCTGCAGGAAGCCTCAGTGCTGATGTGCTGATGGCAATGTGCTTTTATTAAAAAATGTTCAAAAATTAAACAGCTACAAAGAACTACAAAAATGGCCGAGTGCCAATGTTTCCTTCACACTGCGCATGCGCAAACGTCCCAACGCGCACGCGCAGCGTTGCCGGCAGGAAAAAACTAATTTAAATGGTACCCGCCCCCTCCCACTTACAAAATTGGCGCGAGTGTAGGCTCCGTCCCCCTGGGCGCCACGCCAAGCAGACATGGAGCTGCAGAACGCTCCAGAATCGCGCGTTTCTTTTCCGGCGCCATTTTCGGCGCGAAAAACGGGCGCCCAGCTCGGAGGGGCGCCCGTTTTTTATCGTGTGGAAACTTGGGCCCATAGAATGGTCTTTCAGGAGGGATATTAGAGTCAGAATTTGCAGAGTCATTTGCAAAACACTTGTATGCTGTGATTGTTTCTTTCTGAATCTATTTTCTGATTTTTTGAAACTGAAGTGTAATTTTATGAAACAATGACCAGCAGGACTATGGAGAAAGAGCAGGGGAGTTCGACTCATTGGATAGCTCTTTCAGGGAGTCAACACAAGCACGATGTGCTGAATGACCTCTCCCTGTGCTGTAAGATTTATGGGTGCAAAATTTTGGATCGGTAGTGCCCATTTTTGGGGCAATTCGAGTGCCCTTCGAGGTCCAAAATGATGTCCGCTGTGCATGCGCACACTTGTGGGCGAATAGCACCAGACACCATATTGGAGGGTGTTAGTGTGCACAATAAGCATCTGCCAGAAATATGCAGAGCAGTCAGAGCTTGATGTCAATCAGCGTGGAATATTGTGTTCAGTTTTGGTCTCCTACTCTGAGGAAGGACGTTCTTGCTATTGAGGGAATGCAGCGAAGGTTCACCAGACTGATTCCAGGGATGGCTGGACTGACATATGAGGAGAGACTGGATCAACTGGGCCTTTATTCACTGGCTGAGGATGAGAGGGGATCTCATAGAAACAGATAAGATTCTGACAGGACTGGACAGGTTAGATGTGGGAAGAATATTCTCGATGTTGGGGAAGTCCAGAATCAGGGGACACAGTCTTAGGATAAGGGGTAGGCCATTTAGGACTGAGATGAGGAGAAACTTCTTCACTCAGAGAGTTGTTGACCTATGGAATTTCTTGCCACAGAGAGTTGTTAATCTCAGTTCATTGGATATATTCAAGAGGGAGTTAGATATGGCCTTACAGTTAAGGGGATTAAGGGTTATGGAGAGAAAGCAGGAAAGGGGTACTGAAGGAATGATCAGCCATGATCTTATTGAATGGCGGTACAGGCTCAAAGGGCCGAATGGCCTACTCCTGCACCAATTTTCTGTGTTTCTATGTGCCACTCGTTTCAGATTATTGGGCTTCCTGCGGCACTACATCCTTGTTCTCTGGGTTTGACTCCTGGCATTGACTCCAGCCTGTTTTCAGGGCTATCGAATTTATCCCCCTTTAATACTATGACTTACCCTGCCGTGTTGGGAGGCCAAGTCAGTACGGATCAATAGTCATTTTGAATAATTGATGTATACTAAATGGAAGCATTTTAGTACACTCTACCATTTTCAAAAGAACATACTTTGCCATTACATGCCATCTGCCAGCTGCTCCCACTGCCTTCTCTTTGTGTATCTGGAGGGCTTCCTGCCACTCTGTGGATACAGCACATCTCTCCTCCTTCCCACTTCCTTCACCAAGGCCTCCAGTGTAGCATCAGTAAACCTTGGATCACACTCTCCCCTATTGTGCCATTATTGAGTGCTTCCCAGGTCAGAATCTGTTGTAGAATGACTTCCAGCACCTGCCCCAACCACAATGTACCTCTTCTTTAAGAGATGCAGGCTAGCTTTAGGTAGTGCAGGCTAGCTTTAATTGGTGCTAGCCTCTCACAATTTTGTGTCCCCTGCTAATGTGTGCAGCCAATCAACAGCGTGGTTAGTGCTGACTGCATGTTGCAATCATGTTAAGCAGCAGGCTGCACGAAGTTTTGGTGTGCTGCCTGCATCACATTCAACGGGCGCGAGTTAATCATGCATCGCGATCCCCACGACAGTTTTGGGGGGCTATCGAATTTAGCCCCCTATGATCCTATGGCTTACCCTGGCCATGTTGGGAGACCCAGTCAATATGGATCACTAGTCAATTTGAATAATCAATATATACTAAATAGAAGCATTTTAATGAACGGCACAAGTTTCCAAAGAACACACTTTGCCGTTACATGCCAATTTCAGAAAACTTTAGTTAATCACTTGATTGCCTTGCGTTTTTGAAATAGATTTTAATCAATTCAGATTTATCCATAAATCTTTGGTATGCAAGCCAGAAGAATTGTGAATGAAGTTCAGTTCCAGTACATATATATATCATGCTCATGGCTACAAGCATTATTAATGCAGAGTAATACTAAAAGTGAAGTTGGGGATTGCTATATATTTCAACGTGTGCAATTTGGCTAAGAGCAGAGAGTTTTGGTTTGCCAACTCTAAATATTTCAAACTTCAATTTGAGCTTGTGCCTTTCTGAACTATTTATTTATTACAATTATTTCAGACATATGTTACTCACTAATATTTCTTGTAAATCTTAATGATCTTGGGATTGCCAGGATTTTTTGGTTTGAAAGCCAAGAGAAAATTATTATGTAATAAATGCAATTGCAGACATCTGTACTACAGAACGGCTTTTTGGTTGAGTCTATTAATCTTGGCAAAAACAAAGCTAATATAGGCCAAGAACATTTCTTTCATCTCTTGCAAATGTATTGTTATAGGAAGAGAAGTTGAGTGAAGCAGTTATTTTCTCACCCACTTTGTGACACTATCTAGTTGTTTCTAAAGCCAAGTTAGAACATTTCTGGGAAATGTTGCGATAAGAGAATTACTCTATGACGTGTATTGAAAATTAAAAAGTATTTTCCAGCTCAAAAGCAAAATACTGCGCATGCTGGAAATCTGAAATAAAAAGAGAACATTCTGGAAATACTCAGCAGGTCAGACAGCATCTGTGGAGGGAAAAACAAAGTTAACGTTGCAGGTCGACGAGCTTTCATTAGAACTGGAAAAAGTTAGAGATTTAATTGCTTATAAGCAAGTACAGAGCCAGGGGGATAAAAGTGTGTGTGGGTGGAGGTGATGGGAGTGGGGGGAGGGGGGGTGGGGGTGGGGTGGGGCTGGGGGGGAGGGGTGGGAGTGGGGTGCTGGGGAGGGGGGTGGGGGGTGGTTGGAGAGTGGAGAAAAGAACAAAAGGGAAAGGTCTATGATAGGTTGGATGGTAGAACCATCACCAGCACTTTCGGACATAGTTCTGCTGTTGCCATTTACAGCTCCACTAGACCCATGTTTTATTTCTTTACTTTTGCTTAGCACCGTCATCCCTTTTGTCATTTAATCATTCCTGCCCTCCACCTTATCATAGACCTTCCCTTTTGTTCTTTGCTCTCCTCCCCGCCCATCCCCCAACCCTTTCTCCCTAGCTCTATACTTGCTTGTAAAGTGTTCTGACGAAAGGTCATCGACAACAATAACTTTTATTTATATAGCACCTTTACCGTAGTTAAAGGTCCCAAGGTGCTTCACAGCAGTGTTATAAGGCAAACCAGATAAATTTGACACTGAGCCACATAAGAAATTATGGCATATGATCAAAAGCTTGGTCAAAGAGGTAGGTTTTAAGGAGCACCATAAAGCAGGAGAGAGAGATACAGAAGCAGCGAGGTTTAAAGAGGGAGTTCCAGAGCTTAGGGCCCAAGCAGTTGAAGGCACGGCCACCGATGGTTGAGCGATTATAATCAGGGATGCGCGAGGACAGAATCGACCTGAACCGTTAACTCTGTTTCTCTCGCCACAGATGCTGCCTGACCTGCTGAGTGTTTCCAGTATTTTCCAGCAATTCAGTTTAGTTTTCAAAGTTTTGCAAAGTGTATTTCCTCTTTGCTATTGAAAGTTATACTTAAACGTAAATAGAGATCTGCAGATGATTAGAACACGTACTTTTGTCTTGTGCGTTAATTGCAATCAAAATGGGTATTGAATGATGTGGTAGCATCATGTAAATACTTACCACTAATGGGCAATTAACAATGAGAAGTAAACATTGGGGCAATTAGGCTGACTGGCTTTAATTTACTGATGAATTCTGTTGACAAGTCACATCCCCGAAGCTGTCTATATATTTCTTTACTGGCCTGTTGTTTGTTCCCAGCATTGTGTTTTTATCTGAAAATTACTAGCAAGTTCTTTTTGTTTAAATTTTAATGAGAATGGTTGGGAGGGGAGGTGGCCCTTCTGTTCAGTATCTGTAGCAAAATCATAAATGCTTCTGTAAAGAATGGCTTTATGAATTTGCTGCAAATAACAAACAAATAAATGTTCCTCTCTGCCCTTCCCTTTGGAGTGTAACTTTGAAGTTAATTCTTTGCTATAAGTAGTTTCATAGGAGTCTGTGGATGTTTCCTACAGGGTTTGTTCATTAAGGGTTTTTTTTTTAGTCCAGGAGGTAATGACATATTGTAATATAGATGGTAAGATAAAAACACCTGCCACACAAATGTTATTGAATGTGTATTGTTTTGTGATAAGAATACATGAGAGAACAAAAAGATTTCAAATTATGACTAGCAGTATGTTCAGACATTAGTTTGTAGGATGTAGTATTTTGTAAACATAGAAACATACAAATTAGGAGCAGGAGTATGACAGATGATCTCTCGCGTCTGCTCTGCCATTCAATAAGATCATGGCTGAACTTTTATATCAACTCCACTTTCCCATCCTATCCCCGTATTCCTTTAATCCCTTAGTGCCCAAAAATCTATCGATCTCAATCTTGAATATACTCATCCACAGGCCTCTGGGCAATCTTGTGCAATCAATTCTTGTGATTGCACAAGAGCTCGTGCGAGTGAGGTTTTCGTACTGTTTAACCAGTTACACCATGTGAGTAGTCTAAAATAGTGGAATTCAAACTTTTCTGTAGGTGGATGGCTTAAAAATATTGACACAATCTAAGGGATTATCACATTCCTGGCAGTTTCTTTAAATATTGACACACTCCCGGGGACCTGTCCTAGCTCAGTCTAGACTTGCCTCTTCAGCCGAAGGGCCTCTGAGACCCTCTGTCCCCATCACAGTAAGATGTTCTGTGCACCAGTTATGGGATTCCCCAATGGGAATTCTCTTGTATTCAATTACAATGGAGGAGGAGGAGCAGTAGCAGTGCAGGATGTAGGAAAAGAGAATAAAGAACATAAAAACATAAGAAATAGGAACAGGAGTAGGCCATATGGCCCCTCGAGCCTGCTCCGCCAGTCAATTATATCATGGCTGATCTGATCGTGGACTCAGCTCCACTTTCCTGCCCACTCCCCAAAATCCCTTATCTCCTTATCACTTAAGAAACTGTCTATTTCTGTCTTAAATTTATTCAATGTCCCAGCTTCCACAGTTCTCAGGCAGTGAATTCCACAGATTTACAACCCTCTGAGAGAAGAAATTTCTCCTCATCTCTGTTTTGAATGGACAGCCCCTTATTCTAAGATCATGCCCTCTAGTTCTAGTCTCCCCCATCAGTGGAAACATCCTCTCTGCATCCACCTTGTCAAGCCCCCTCATAATCTTTTATGTTTTGATATCACCTCTCATTCTTCTGAATTCTAATGAGTAGAGGCCCAAACCTACTCAACCTTTCTTCATAAATCAGCCCCCTCATCTCCAGAATCAACCTTGTGAACCTTCTCTGAATTGCCTCCAAAGCAAGTATATCCTTTCGTAAATATGGAAACCAAAACCGTACGCAGTATTCCAGGTGTGGCCTCACCAATACCCTGTATAGATGTAGCAAGACTTCCCTGCTTTTATACTCCATCCCCTTTGCAATACATGCCAAGATAACATTGGCCTTCCTGATCACTTGCTGTACCTGCATACTATCCTTTTGTGTTTCATGCACAAGAATGAGGCAGTGAGAAGAAAGAATTAAGGAACTTGCATTTATATAGAGCATTTCATGACCTCAGGATGTCCCAAATTGCTTTACACCCAATTAAAGTACTTTTTGAAATGTGTTCACTGTTGTAATGTAGGAAACACAGTGTTCAATTTGAGCACAATAAGATCCCATAAATATCAATGTAATAATGACCAGATCATCTTTTTTCTGTTTTCTATTCAATCACGGGATGTGAGTGCTGCTGGCAAGGCCAACATTTATTGCCCATCCTTAATTGCCCTTGAGAAGGTGATGGTGAGCCGCCTCCTGAACCATTGCAGTCTGCGTGGTGAAGGTGGTCTCACAGTGCTGTTAGATGGGCAACACCCACGTCCTGGAACAAATTTTTTTAAATGGTAGGGAGTTCCAGGATTTTGATCCAACTACAATGAAGGAACAGCGATATATTTCCAAGTAACGGTGTATGAGCTGGAGTGGTACTTGGAGGTGGTAGTGTTCCCTTGTCCGTCTAGGTGGTAGAGGCCGTGGGTTTGGGAAGTCGGGTTTAGTGATGTTGGTTGTGCGATAAATATTGGCCAGAGCAATGTGAGATCTTTACGTATACCTGTGAGGGCACACGGGGCCTCGATTTAATGTCTCATCCGAAAGTCGGCTCCTCCAACAGTGCAGCATTCCCTCAGTACTGCACTGAAATGTCCACCTGGATTATGGGTTCAAGTCTCTGAAATGGGGCTTGAACCCACAACTTTCTGTCTCAGAAGGTGAGAGTGCTACTACTGAGCCACAGCTGTTTTGAGGAGGTACTGCCCTTCAAGCTATTGTGTCCCCCCACCAAACAATTTGCAGAAACTATGAAGACCTGAGTGAGGATCTCTGTGTTAGGAAAGTTGTGGTTCACCAAAGAGGCACTAGGGCAGCTGTGCCAGCTATTGGCCAATGTCACCTGCCAGTATGGCACTGTCTATGACTGTGAAAGTGACAGCTGCAGTCAACTTCTATGCCACGGGAAATCTGTGCAATATGACCTAGGATGCCATCCGGACAAGAATTTGTCAGATCATTTATTCACTTTCTAGGAGAGCTGAGGAATTGATCCAGTTTGGCAAGGCAGCAATGTGATAGGGGCATCCAGGTTTATTATATTGCTGGGTTGGCCAAAATGTAGGATGCAACAATGTTCTGCTTAATTCCCATTCAAAAATCCGCATATGCGCATTTTTTTTCCCGGCTCACCAGCTCTGTGGGACCCCTGAAGCGCTGCATGGCTGCGCAGCTTAAAGGGACCATTGGGATACAATAGATGCTACTCATGTACCATTGCGAACTCCGATTGTTAACCCCTCGACTTCCTCCACATAACGGTTAACCACTCACTGAATGTTCAGATTGTGTGTAACCAGATACAAAGAATTCTTCATTCGAGTGCCAGATTTGCTGCAAGTTTACATGTTGCATTCATCCTCAGAAATTCTGCTGTGCCTGAGCTGCTCACGGATGATTAGTCAAGTGAGCTGGTAGCTAGCAAGTGCCCTGGAGGATGACCTCTGTAAGAATTGGCAGATCAGTAGAGAGGAGTGCTTAAATGAGACATGTGCTTCTACCAGCATTGTCACTGAGAGAGCCATCACCGAGGTGCTTTTGCTGCCTTGATAGATTAAGAAGGGCTTTGCGATATGCTCCAGATAGTGTGCCTTGCCTCTCACAACATTGCCATCCAAAATGACCTGAGCATGGAGATTCCAGGGGACATGGACTTCTGGCAATATTCGAAGAAGAACAGGGGAGTTCTCCTGGTGTCCTGGCCAACATTTGTGCCTCAACCACCACCACCCAAAAATAGATTATCTGGTCAGTTATCTCATTGTGGGCAGATGGTAAGGTCAGGAGGAGGGGAGGGGAAATACAGGGAGAGGAGCAGGATGGGAGTGGGAGAGGCAGAGGGGGAGGACGGTGAGGGATTGAAGGGGAAGGATGGGTGGAATGGGGAGGAAGGGTTGGCGGAGAGGGGGGAGCCAACAGGAAACAGAGAAAGGGTGGATGGTACTGTGCCAGGATTCATTTTCTTCATAGTGGCAGGGGAGTTGTACAGGAACAGGGCCTATTTCCATCTCTGTGAGAGCTGGGGAAAGGGGGAAAAAGTGATTTTCTTCTCAGTGGGGGTGAGTTTATAACCTGCGCATTTTCATTTCAGCGTGTGGGGAAATGGGGGAGGACAGTGGTCAATGGGCATATTTCCCTCAGTGGGTTGATTTTTCTTGTCAGGAGGATAAAGATGCCTGAGTTGCTTCGAAGGGGACGGTGGGGGGGAGTGTTCGGAGGAGCCCCAGATATCTTAATTGAACTTATCATTAATTAACAACAAGAAAAAGGTGCACCATGAAACGTGTCCCGTAACGTGAGGGGTTAAACCTCCCGTTAACACAGGTTCAACATTATGAAAGGAAGCCGGGTGGGAGATTTGGGAGAGACACTTTATAAATAGGTTCCAGAGGCATTGAGTATATTCATGGCAAGAAAAAGGGATTGAGAAATAAGGTGAGAAAGTGGGAGCTGAACATGCTTTCAAAGGATCCTGTGTATTCAGTCGTATGGTACATCCTTTGTAAAATTTTGCAACAAAAATAGGTGCAACAAAATTGTGGATTTGTAAGATTTCTTGTGGAGTTAGCAACCATGGTCAACAAATGAGATAAGAGACACTGGGTGGAATTTTAAGCTTAAAAAAAACAGGTGAGATGGGACGTGGGTCGGGTTGTTAAAGTGTTAAGACTCGGAATCCTGCCATGAATCCACCTCCAATCCGCCCACTTCCGGAGTCAGGACTGGAGGGCGGGCAGCCAATCCACTCCCAGGAGGTGTGTTGTCTATTTTATTATTAGAATGGGGCTTGACGCCTCTTCTTTAACCTCCAATTTGTCTTTAACTGTAGCTGGTCGGGTGTTGCACACCTCGTGAACCCCGCCAGCTTATGCAAGGCGAGGACTGCTGCATTTAGGAGGTAATGCTTTTACACTTACCTCCTGGATCAGGGTCCCTGCCTAACCCACCCCCTAGGATCGGAGACTCCACACTAGGCCTACAATCACCCCACACAGGCCTCTTTTTCCTCCACAAGCCTTCCCTCCCCGCTCCCACGAGGCCTTCTGCCTCCCCCCAGGCCTTCCCCCAAACCCCCTGCTCCCCGTGCTGCTCCCAGTCCCCGATCATCTTCCAATGCCCCCTCCCACTGCTGCTGCCATCCCCGATTGTCATCAGACGACCCCTGCTCCTGCGCAGCCCCCAATAGTCAATCGGACCACCTCCCTGCCATTGGTGCCACCCCCGATTGCCCCCTCCCATCTCTGCTGCTGCCGATCCTGGCCCCATGCGATCTTTCCCTCCCTCCTCTGTGCAGCCTAGTATTGCAGGCCTACCCACCCGGAGCCAGCCAGCCTCTCAATCTGGCTGGCTGCGGTTGGGAAACACAGGTTTCCCATTCAATCAGGCTCCGACGTTAAATTCGGCAGGGTCTGCGGGAAACCCTTTCTCCCAGTTTCTCAAGCCCCTTGGACCCCGCCCCGACCCCCCACCATCACCTCCCCCGCCCCCAACCCATCTTCTCCATTAAAATTCAGCCCTGTATCAACATAAAAGAAAAGGCTTGCACAAATACAATAAAAATTAGAGATCAATCGGGAAGAGCTCTAAAAAGCAACAAAGGGATACTCAGCAAGTAATAAGAGGTACTAAAATGGAATATTAAAGAAAAGTTTGAAATGTATATCAAGGTTAATGGCAAATGAGAGTGGTAAGGGGGATGTGGATCCATTGAAGACAGGTGAGATTATGATGGACAATTAGGAAATGGCTGATGTGTTGAATGAATACTTTGTATCCAGTTTTGCAGTAGAGAAAGAGGACAAAATACCAGCAGTACAATGGAACCTAAAATAAGTCAATATGAGGAACTTAGTGGATTTAAGTAAAATGGTATTGGAGAAAATAATGGAACTTGAGGTAGACAAATCTCCAGGATGGCTTCCACCCTGGGGCATTAAAAGAAATAGCTGAGGAAATTTAAGGTTCATTAATTAGAATATTCCAAAGCTTTCTAGGTTCTGGAATTGCGCCTTTGGATTTGAAAATTGCAAATGTCACTAAATATTTTCGAAGGGAAAGAGGGAGGGAGAAACCAGGAAACTGCAGACCAGTCAGATGCTTGTTAGATAAGGGTATCAAGGGATATGGTGCAACGATGGGTAAATAGAGTTGAGTACAGCTCAGCCATGATCTACTTGAATGGCAGAACAGGATCGAGTGCCTGAATGGCCGACTCCTGTTCCTATGTGTTGATGTAACTGTTATAGGAAAATAGGCAAACATCCTATTTGCCCAACCAATGCTGTTTTGCCACTGGTGACCCTGAGCTTTGATTTGTTACTGTGCGAGCTGTTCCCTTAGTGAAGAACATCTTAAAAGGAGACAGTAGTGAGAACAGGGAGGCTGAGGGCCTGTTCTCTTAAAGAAGTGCTGCTGTCAAGGGAAGGCACCAATGAGGGGCCAGTCAGCCAGACAGATTGGCAAAAGATTGGCCTCAACATGCTGGGGCAGTGAATTCCCAGGAGGACAAGAGAGTGGTGAATAAGATAAAGACAAATGAAGATAAACAGCGGCAAAATTGTATGTAATTCTAGGTTTGGGAATGTTTTGGAAATTGTGTTTGTAAAGAAATGTATAGCATATTCTCGTCTGCCTTTGATGTTTACTTATTAGTAGTCAGAGGTGGCCTGACAGTTATTGATAGTGGCATGAGAGCTCTAAATCCATTCCAGCTCGTGGCTGCTGAGAATTATCAGCTTCTGCTGTACATGCATACGTGCATTATAATATTCATTACTCAGGAGGCCATATGGTTCAGTTTCTACTGCAGTTTCTAGTACTGAACCGATGACAAATGACATCACTATGCAACTGTATATGCTGTGGAAAGTGATATGATAGATCTGTGGTATTGTGTACTGGATCAGTTTAGTATTTTGTGTATATATCTGGGGATGGGGTAAGGTCACGTCATTAGCTTCCGAGAGTAAAATGGCAGTGCAAAGAAATAAAACCCCACAGGATCTGATCTCCATTATGATATATTTATTCTAAAAATTATAAATTAATGCATAATGTTTGGTTATGTTTCATAACCTGTGTCTCCACTATTCTGAGGGCGAAAAACCAAAAAAGCAGAATATTTTTTGAAGGGTGAGAGACTGAGAAATGTTTGCATTCAGAGGGACCACGGGTGTCCTTTTACATGAATCACAGAAAGTTAACATGCAGTTACAGCAAGCAATTAGGACAGCAAATGGTATGTTAGCTTTTGTTACAAAGTGATTAGAGTATAAGAGTAAAGAAGTCTTACTGCAATTATACCTGGAGTTCTGGTCTCCTTACTTAAGGAAAAATATACTTGCCTTCGAGGGAGTGCAACCAAAGTTCACTAGACTGGTTCCTGAGATGAGGGGATTGCCCTATGAGGAGAGATTGAGTAGACTATGCCTATATTCCATAGAGTTTAGAAGAATGAGTGGTGATCAAATTGAAACGTGAAATTCTTAAAGGGCTTAACAGGGTTAATACTGAGAACATGTTTCCCTTGGCTGGGGAATCTAGAACACGGGCACAATTTCAAAATAAGGGATCAGCCTTTTAGGACTGAGAGGAGGGGAAATTTCTTCACCCAAAGGGTTGTGAATATTTGGAATGTTCTATCCCAGAGAGTTGTGGATGTTCAGTATATTCAAGACCGAGGTCAATAAATTTTGGGGAACAAAGGGAATTAAGGGCTATGGGGGCAGTGCAGGAAGGTGGAGTTGAGGTCGAAGATCAGCCATGATCCTGTTGAATGGTGGTGCAGACTCGAGGGGTCAAATAGCCTACTCCTGCTCCTAATTCTTATGCTCTTATGTTCTTATGAATATGAGATGAGAATTCAGGTCTGTTTCCCACTATTTTTCGTTTAAACTTTTCTAGAAATTGGAAGAAAAAACTGTGGAAGCTTTTAGGGAAAATATACAGGATTAAAGTGTTTAAAAAGTAGCTTCAATTCAAGAGTGGATTGCAGATTTCTTTTACTTTGGTAAGTGCCTGGTTTTAAGTTGGCTCCACATGTGCTGTTTAGTGTGTTTGAGAATTTCTGAGGGTTGCTTTTAACCAAGACACCAGGAAACACCTTCCCCTGTTTGACAAAAGATGAGTGAACAACATTATTCTACACAGTGCTGGTGGGGGTGCAAAAGGTCTTCAAATGCAGTTGCTGATGCAAACACTAATTATGGGGAAAATTGAGCACACTGTCAGTTCAAACGTTAGCTTCAACATAATTGTTACTCTTTAACTTAACATTTCTTCATTCATAAATCTGTCCAAATCTGAATTGCCACTTCACATGATTTGGTGAGTTAACATAGCAGCTGAATTCAATGAATTTATCGAAGTGTTGGCTTCAAGCACAATATTTTGTCTCGACAGTGCAATAAATAACAGTTAGCATCATGAAATGCGCCCGATTATCATATTAATCCCATTGTCACAATCATTTCTATCTGTTTTGAGAGAAATGCTGCTACAGTAACTTTACTGTATTTGTATTCAAGTCAGTGTTGCAGATACACTGAAAGTGCTAAATCTAAACATTTGGTGGCAGTAGTTTTTTTTACAGTGAATAGACTCTAAAATGACATCCTGCTTTCTTCAAACTTTGTTGGTCTAGCTAAAGCTTGTTATTTTTTTATACTGAACTATAAATGTATTATAGAATTCTTGCCTCGGAGTCAAAAGGTTGTGGGTTAAAGCCCCATTGCGGGACGTGAGCACATAATCCAGGCTGAAAGGGTATGGAAGCATAAAAAACACAATTTCTAAATTTGCGGATGACACCAAATTGGGGGGATAGTCAATATTGAGGAGGACTGCAACAAATTACAGGAGGACGTTATCAAACTTGCAGAATGGGCAAAATGATGAGTTATGGGGAGTAGGCAGGGAAGTGGAACTGAGCCCAAGATTAGACCAGCCATGATCTTATTGAATGGCGGAGCAGACTCGAGGGGCCAATGGCCTACTCTGCTTTTATTTCTTATGTTCTTATGGGCATATAATTGGCAAGTGAAGTTCAACACAGATAAATGTGAGGTATTACATTTTGGTAGGAAGAATAGGGAAGTGACTTAATACTTGGAGGGTGCGAGTCTAGGTGGGTAGAGGAACAAAGGAATCTCGGAGTACAAATACACAAATCACTAAAAGTTACGACACAGGTTGTTAAAAAAAAAACAAGCACTAGGGTTTATGTCTAGATGTATAGAATTGAAAAGTAGGGAGGTTATGCTAAACCAGTATCGAACCTTGGTTATGTCGATGACACCGATTCAAGGTAAGACTCTTAACACAAGCAGACCGTCAGATTGTTAGTTTATTTTTACTTATATACAAGGGGAGAGTGCCCTAGACAAAGGCTTAGGGTACCAACTCCGGTAATACACAGAAATTGGAACGTATTTATACACCCAAGTAAACAACTCCTATCATCTGTGATGGTTCCTCTTTTTTTTTGTAATAGTGCATAGTCTAGCAGTTTACAATTACCTCATCAGTGTTATCCAATGGAAACTTGTCTTAGCTACCCCTTGGGCTAACCATTTCCTTGACCCCCTGTTCACTCTGTCTGGTTTTTGGTTAACACATCCTTATTGTGATTATAATTAGACAGAGAAGACAGATGACCTTAGCTGCTGTGAGGTAATGCAACCCGTGGTTTCAACTGCTGACAGCTTGTTTGGTATAGTTGCTGAAGTAAGCTCTAATTCCTAGGTTGACCAAATATAATGTCCCAGCAAGCCTTGCAATCTATGGTTGCTCTTTTTCTATCTTTCCACAGTTAGACCACACTTAGAATACTGCGTACAGTTCTGGTCACCATATTATAAAAAGGATATAGAGGCACTGGAGAAGGTGCAGAGAAGATTTACAAGGATGATGCCAGAAATGCGAGGGTATACATATCAGAAACGATGAATAGGCTGGGTCTCTTTTCCCTTGAAAAAAGAAGGCTGAGGGGTGACCTAATAGAGGTCTTTAAAATTATGAAACTGTTTTGATAGAGTGGATACAGAGAGAATGTTTCCACTTAGAAACATAGAAACATAGAAAATAGGTGCAGGAGTAGGCCATTCGGCCCTTCTAGCCTGCACCGCCATTCAATGAGTTCATGGCTGAACATGCAACTTCAGTACCCCATTCCTGCTTTCTCACCATACCCCTTGATTCCCCTAGTAGTAAGGACTTCATCTAACTCCTTTTTGAATATATTCAGTGAACTGGCCTCAACAACTTTCTGTGGGAGAGAATTCCACAGGTTCACCACTCTCTGGGTGAAGAAATTCCTCCTCATCTCGGTCCTAAATGGCTTACCCCTTATCCTTAGACTGTGTCCCCTGGTTCTGGACTTCCCCAACATTGGGAACATTCTTCCTGCATCTAACCTGTCTAACCCCATCAGAATTTTAAACGTTTCTATGAGGTCCCCTCTCATTCTTCTGAACTCCAGTGAATACAAGCCTAGTTGATCCAGTCTTTCTTGATAGGTCAGTCCTGCCATCCACTTGTGGGGAAGAACATAACTAGAGGCCATCAATATAAGATACTCACCAAGAAATCTAATAGGGAATTCAGAAGAAAATTCTTTACCCAAAGCATGGTGAGAATTTGGAACATGCTACCACAGGGAGTGGTTGCATAGTATAGATGCATTTAAGGGGAGGCTAGACAAGCATATGAGGGAGAAGGGAATAGAGGGTTATGCTGATAGATTTAGATGAGGAAAGGTGAGGAGGTTCAAGTGGAGCATAAACACCGGCGTGGACTGGTTGGGCTGAAAGGCCTATTTCTGTGCCGTATATCCTATTTAAATCGAGCCTACCTGCTCAAACGCTTTTCTCAATTCCTGCTCAGTACCCACCCCCCCCACACACCCCATCTTCCTCTTTAACTGACTTCAAAAATTAAGTCATTATTTTCCATTTACAGCTATTTACTGCTGGGTGTTGAAGCTCTGCAATGAGTGGTAATAAGTGCCACCCATTCCCAGTTTCCCCATTTAGAACTGATGTGATATTGAGGGTAAACAGAAGTAGTTGTCCATACTTCATTACCCACTTAATTTTCTTTCTGAATGTTAGCTGCCTTTACATGTTTACAGTTTTGCCCTTGAGCTGGGTGGGGGTCAAGTCTTCAGCTGTACAAATTCCCATACCCTGGGCCACTTTGAATCTTTTTCTTCATACTTACCCACTGGATGGATATTCATTGTTTTTCTGTTTGGTCGCAGCATTCCTGAATTGGGTCAATGAACTCCCTGAATTGGGAAATGTATACATTCAAATAAAGATAACCGCAGGACCGGGAGTTAACAATATCAGAAAATGTGGCTAATTTCTCTTGGTAGTAAGCTTCACTGCAGCCAACTGGAACCCCCTATTCCATTATATACACCTAAATTGAAGTATGCAATAATTTGATCTAAGTGATATAAATAATAAAGCAAAATGGAAATTTAGTACTAAAAGTTGAATTATGAGATTGTTTGAATTTAATTACTTTGAATTAAGAGTAGACTGGTTAAGGTTCGACGAAGAATTGGTACAGGAGGGCACTTTGACAAAGATCCCAGGTGCTGTGTCTGTCCTGAGGGATTGCAAGTTAAGACTATTGAGGCCATAGCTCCGAGTCCCTTATTTATATCTGTGGCAGACACAAATAAGCATAGAGATGATTTCAAACTGAAATGTGTACAAATATATCTCATTTATTAGCATTGGGGATTGTTAACTGAACCCAGTACATAAGAGTATTTACTTTGGGGTCCTATTGCTCAGGATACGTATCTCAATACATCCCATTGTACCCCATTTCTTAAAATAATACCTCATTATAAGTTAATATATATCGAGGGAGAGGTCTGCTGTTTACTGTTTAAAGCAAAGTTCTAATAAGGTAGCATTTGCAATTTTCCAAATAGCAGACAGTGGATAAAGAGACATTATAGTTGGGTTCAAGATGGGAAAATTAACCAGCATTCTTCTTGTTGCAGATTGCTATCTACTGATCTTTGGAAAGTGTGTGCATATGTGATTGACGAATAGGACAGGACTGGGCATGGTTTTATGAAAGGGAAACCATGTTTGACAAATTTGCTGGAGTTCTTTGAGGATGTAACGAGCAGAGTGGATAAAGGGGAATCAGTAGATGTAGCGTATTTGGATTTCCAGAAGGCATTCGATAAGATGCCACATAAAAGGTTACTGCACAAGATAACAGCTCACGGGGTTGGGGGTAATATATTAGCGTGGATAGAGGATTGGTTAACTAACAGAAAACAGAGAGTTGGGATAAATTGGTCATTTTCAGGTTGGCAAACTGTAACTATTGGGGTGCCATAGAAATCATTGCTGGGTCCTCAACTATTTACAATCTATATTAATGACTTGGATAAAGGGACTGAGTATAATGTAGCCAAGTTAGCTGATGATACAAAGATAGGTGAGAAAGCACGTTGTGAGGAGGACGCAAAGAATCTGCAAAGGGATAGACAGGCTAAGTGAGTGGGCAAAAATTTGGCAGATGGAGTGTAATGTGGGAAAATGTGAGGTTATCCACTTTGGTAGGAAAAATAAAAAAGCAAATGATTATTTAAATGGGATGAGATTATAAAATGCTGCGGTACAGAGAGATCTGGAGGTCCTTGTACATGAAACACAAAATGTTAACATGCAGGCACAGCAGGTAATTAGAAAGGCAAATGGAATGTTGGCCTTTATTGCAAGGGGGCTAGAGTATAAAAGCAGAGAAGTCCTGCTACAACTGTACAGGGTATTGGTGAGGCCACACCTGGAGTACTACATACAGTTTTGGTCCCCTTATTCAAGGAGGGATATGCTTATGAAGAAAGGTTGAGCAGATTGGGCCTATACTCATTGGAGTTTAGCAGAATGAGAGGTAATCTATTGAAACGTATAAGATTCTGAGGGGGCCCGATAGGGAGCATAGTTTCAGAATAAGAAGTTGGCCATTTAAAATGGAAATGAGGAGGAATTTCTTCTCTGAGGGTCATGACTCTTTGGAATTCTCTACCTCAGAGAGCTGTGGAGGCTGGCTCATTGAATATATTTAAGGTGGAGATAGACAGTTTTTTGAATGATAAGGGAGTCAAGGGTTATGGGGAGTGGGCAGGGAAATGGAGTTGAGGCCAAGATCAGATCAGCCATGATCTTATTGAATGGTGGAGCAGGCTTAAGAGGCCAAATGGCCTACTACTGCTCCTATTTCTTACATTCTTATGTTCTTATGAGTAAAGACCACTAGGGCAAGTTACCAGACTGCTGTCGACACTTGTTGATCCATACCCCAACAAGGGTCAGTGTCTTCCGGAGAGACGGGGAGAAAATGAGGCATTTTTTATTAAATGCAGCCTATACACTACATTTTACAGTAATTGTCATAGCAACTGACTGGAGCCCAATTATAAAACGCTTAATATTTTCCTTGTAAATACCCAAGAATACACCCAACAGGTGTAGCCCGAGTCTGTCATCGCCATGTAACAGGTACTCAACTCGGTATTCCCTATTAGAAAGCAAACGTCACAAAGGTGCTGGAAAAAATGAATCACTGCTCTCTTGTGCAATAATATCTGCTTGAGGTAAACAGACTAAACTGTAGCAACAGCCTGAACGAACCCATATGCTGTTTACAGCAATGGCTAAGGCTCCTTTTGTTTCCCTATTCTTCTTGAGGTAAAATACTTTTATGTCCTGGATTCATTTGACAATTCCCAACGCTAATAAACAAAACACATTTGTGCATATTTTAGTTTACAATAAGCCCTATGTTTGTTTGTTTCTGTCTGTCACAGGTATAAACAAGGGACTCGCAGCTCTGGCCTCAATAGTCATTACTTGCAGTCCCTCAAGCACATAATCAACACCGAGGAGCCTTCCTGTTGAATGAATTCTATCTCAGCATTAAAAAAAATAAGCTGTTATAGTTGTGCTTTGATTACACTTTTGTTGAATAAAAAATAAAGGTGTACCAGAACTTGTACAAAAGGCCATTAAGTCCAACAAACCAAATGCTTTTGATTAATCTCAACCCCACCTCCCCACATTCTTACCTTGTATCTCAATCCTTGCAGTCCCCAGACATGCATCCTGAACTTATTTATAATGTCCACTTCAGCGACCTTCCCTGGTAACTCATCTTACAACTCTATTATCCTTTGCATAAGTAAGTTCTGCCTGACTCCTTGATTTCTAATTTGTGTTATTCTAACTTAGCATTTGACCCATTGACCAAAATGTCCCTCATCAGCTTTGACAATTCTCTTCATATGTTTGAAAACTTCAATCAGCCAAGGAGGAAGACAGAGCTCTGGGCTCCACCAGGAACTCAGGCGTCCTCCAGTGCAGGGCATAATTGACTGCACTCACATAACTTTGCATGCTCCGTATCAAGACCCAGACTGTACGTGAACAGGAAGGGCTTCTACTTGTTGAACTTGAAGCTCCTGTACGATGACATCTATGCACGATTTTCTGGTTATTGTCATGATGCTTTTATCCTGTGCCCATCTTCAATCCTTGCTCTCCTCCCAACAGTGGATCAGATGACAGGCTGGCTTCTTGGGGACGAGGTTTATCACCTGAACATGTGGCCCATGTCTCCTTTCAGAAACCTGGGCACAGATGCAGAGGAGCACACACCTCATCCAGAACTCTGTTTGAGCAAACCATCAGCACCATTAAACAGAGGATCCTCTGCCTGGATTGGCGGGGAGGTGTGCTGAAATATAACCCTGAGAGACTGCCCAGATTTGTGGCTGCTCCGACAAACGGTGCAACCCTCGGAGCCACCTGTGGGGGAAGATGTAGAGAAGCAGATGCTGGAGAAGGGAGATCAGCAGGACGTCAAGGATTCCAGTTGGAAACCAGGGCCATCAATCCTGCCAGCTGCCAGAGCTGTACGCTAGCAGATCATTGAGGAACGCCTTCGTTCATACTTAAATACCAGTATAGGCATTTCTAGTACATCACATGGCATGTTCAACATACACCAATCCAAAGAACCTCTGCACAAGAATTTGGTCCAAAACTGTGATTTTAAATTGCCATCAAACAGAAGCAAAAACTAAAGGTCACCATGGTGCAAACTCTGTGCTCTTTTGCAGACTCTAGTGCTCCTGTGAGGTGCTATCGCTGTGACTACAACGTGGGGGGTTGAAAGCTGCTGTTCATCCAATTAGGTCACTTGAGATGGCCACCATGGGTGACCTGAAGAAGCTCGTGCCGTAGAGGGCCCTGCTGCAGAATGCAGCATTGTGGCTAGGGCTGGGGCAGTCTGACCCAGCTGGCTTTCTCACATTAAAATAGACACTTGTTGAGGGGCTGGCAGCACAATAGGCATTCTGTCATCATGGGAGAGGACAGCACGAGCCTCATCCATGGTGCCAGTGCTCCTCACCACTTCCAGTGTGTATAAAGGTGACGGCAAGCTCCATGCTTGAAGGTATTGTTTCCATGTCTTGTGCAATGACCCCAGACAAGTTGAAGGTAGATTCCGCATAAGTTTAAAAAGCTCCCTACAAATAAGAAACCTAAAATATGGCCTGGAATTTATGGTGGGTAATAACAGCGAACGAACAGCGTTTTCTGTTTTACCCCTTTGAAATTGACTGCAACTTCACGAAGCAAGGCAGGTATGTCCTAACGGGGAAATACTGAAGTTGCGGTCAGCCATTCACTGCTCCGATACTAGCTGCGCTGTCGAACCCCCCCCATAACTGGCAGTCAGTGTAATCAAGGAAATCAGTGAAACTGATGAAAACTTCAGCTTTTCTGCAGTAATATCGCTGTTAAATATCCTATAAAAGTTAGACTCTTTTGGATTAGGTGTAACTGGAGTTTCAGCAGCTAAACAAATGTTATGGCCCTAAAAAAACGAATTTTAATTTTGTGGAGTGTCAGGTTTATCCATTTTAATAAAAATTTCAATTTTTAGGAATATTTTTTTAATTATATTTTTTTAAAGTTTGTTCATCTTCATTTCAGATTTACCTTTTCTCCTATGCGAGAGCCCCAATCTTTGTTTTGATCTCTATTGTGTTTTCAAATGTTAGAATAAAAGGAGCTTGTTCACTTCTTGGTTCCCCATCTGTGAGAATTCAGCATTCTGCATTGTGATTGGCTGCTTCGACAACTTCTTGACATAACAGCAGCTTGTGGTAGGGAATCCCCATGAACTTACACTGATTTCAACTAAACATCGGAAAAGCCAAGCTTCTCGTCACAGTGGGAATCTTACTTTGGGGCCAGCAGCAAAGATCTTTGTTTCGTTGCTGACTGCAAATTACGGGCGATTGGTTTGCCAAACTTAGGCAAAAGTCAAAAGCCCTTTGTGCAGGATCACACCGAGCTTAAAAAAAGAGACAAGGTAAATCAGGAAGTAGTAATTAGGTGGTGGCAAATGTCCGATTAAAAGCCTAAGGGGGTGGAATTCTGTTGCAGCCCGCTCGAAAAATTCCGGGTACCGCGCAAAATAACGTGCTCCACTTCCTTTCTGGGGCGGTGGTGAGGCAAACAGGTCAAGTAAAGTCACTTGTGAGCAAATTTTACTCAGATTACGAATGCAAGTGTAAGATACTAAGTATAAAATGGACGTTCTGTTTTGCTGAAATAAGAACATAAGAACACAAGAAATAGGAGTAGAATTAGGCCATTTGGCCTCTCGAGCCTGCTCCGCCATTTAATAAGATCATGGCTGATCTGATCATGGGTTCAGCTCTACTTCCCTGCCCACTCCCCATAACCCTTTACTCCCTTATCGCTCAAAATCCTGTCTATCTCCGCCTTACATATATTCCACGACCCAGCCACCACAGCTCTCTGGGGCACAGAATTCCACAGATTTACAACCCTCTGAGAGAAAAAAAATCCTCCTCATCTCAGTTTTAAATGGTCAACCACTTATTCTAAAACTATTCCCTCTAGTTCTAGATTCCCCCATGAGTGGAAACATCATCTCTGCATCTACCTTGTCGAGACTCCTCATTATCTTATATGTCTCAATAAGATCACCTCTCATTCTTTTGAACCCCAACCTGCTCAACCTTTCTAAATAAGTCAACCCCTTCAATTCAGGAATCAACCGAGTGAACCTTCTCTGAACTTCCTCCAATGCACGTATATCCCTCCTTAAAAAGGGGACCAAAACTGTATGCAGTACTCTAGGAGTGGCCTCACCAATACCCTGTACAGTTGTAGCAGGACTTCTCTGCTTTTATACTCTATCCGTCTTGAAATAAAGGCCAACGTTCCATTTGCCTTCCTGATTACTTGCTGCACCTGCATACTAAGTCGCTCTGTACTCCAGCATTTTGTAATTTTTCTCCGTTTAAATAATAATTTGCTTTTTTATTTTTTTCTGCCAAAATGGATAACCTCACACTTTCCCACATTATACTCCATCTGCCAAATATTTGCCCACACACCTAGCCTGTCATATCCCTTTACAAATTTTTGTGTCCTCCTCACAACTTGCTTTCCCATCCATCTTTGTATCATCAGCAAACTTGGCTGCATTACACTCGGTCCCTTCAACCAAGTCATTAATATAGATAGTAAAAAGTTGAGGCCTCAGCATCAATCCCTACTGCACCCCACTAGTCATATATGAGGAAAGACTGGATCGACTAGGCTTATATTCACTGGAATTTAGAAGAATGAGAGGGGATCTCATAGAAATATATAAAATTCTGATGGGATTGGACAGGTTAGATGCAGGAAGAATGTTCCCGATGTTGGGGAAGTCCAGAACCAGGGGTCACAGTCTAAGGATAAGGGCTAAGCCATTTAGGATCAAGATGAGGAGAAACTTCTTCACTCGGAGAATTTTGAACCTGTGGAATTCTCTACTACAGAAAGTTGTTGAGGCCAGGTCGGTAGATATATTCAAAAGGGAGTTAGATGTGGCCCTTACGGCTAAGGGGATCAAGGGGTATGGAGAGAAAGCAGGAATGGGGTACTGAAGTTACATGATCAGCCATGATCATATTGAATGGTGGTGCAGGCTCGAAGGGCCGAATAGCCTACTCCTGCAACTATTTCTATGTTTCTATGTTTATTAACAGAGCTACCCAGTTGTTCTCAGCCTTGGTCACCTTGCAACCACATCTCTATAATGGCTATCAGATCATACCCATTTATATCTATTTGTGACGTCAACTCATCTATTTTGTTGTGAATGCTGCATGCATTCAGATAAAGAGCTTTTACCATTTTTCCCTGCTTTGACCCCATTTTATGATACACTCTTATGTTTATACATTCTTTCCCTTCCTGTCACGTTTGTGTTATTAATTCCCCCATCACTACCCTGCTCTATTGCCTTCTCCTTACTCTTTGACTTATTAAATTTCCTCTCACCCGATTCCACCCCTTACTAATTAGTTTAACTCCCTCTCTAGAGCCCTAGTTGTTTGATTCACCAGGACACTAGTCCCAGCACGGTTCAAGTGAAGCCCATCCAATCAGAACAGCTCCCTCTTACTCCAGTACTGGTGTCAGTGCCCCATGAACCAAAACCCATTGACGACCAGAAGACAATATACGCTATGGCTGGAAAGGTTCCAGTTTAGTGCATTTAAACAGACTCAAGAGCTCCTAACCATTCCCTCTTTGAAGAAAATTCTTTCAATTAGACATTCTCACAATTGCCTTATGTGGAATTGCTGCATTCTATAAACATCCTCAGAAAGGGCCTGGATTGCCAGCAGTTCTGTATGTTAAAAGGGGATGGCGTTTATCTCATGCTGTAAATCCCGGATTGATGCAAGCCGTCCAAATCTCCTTACAACAAAACAATCGGTTGGCTCCTCTTTGCCATCAAGCTCCCAATCCAAGCAGGAAGTGACCGTAAATATATAGCGCAATCACTTATAAATCAAATATTTAATTAATTCCATATTTTCAATATGCACTCAAAGAAATTATCCTGTCAGTGTCAATCAATTTTTGTTTTATTTTATAGCTTAACCTATATGTGTTAGTGGTAGTACTAAAATAACTATTGGAGCACATAAGCTCACTAATATAGGGAGATTTTATCTGGGGCTGTTCTTTGTTGCATTGAATCTTCTATCATGAGACGGAAAGGTCAGGGTTATTGTCATTCAAGCAGATGCAGTGAGGCTCTAGGTGAGAGATATTTCTTTTCCATGCATTAAAATATCGAATTAGAAATAATTGTTGAAATTTGTTGCATTCTAGTGCTTGGCACCGGTATTGATTTTTAATAGTTAATTGATTATAGATCCCAGACCTCGAATACTCGGCACTTGAACGTTTTTTTTGCTTGGGACGGTTATAGTTGCGCCTGAGGGGCAGAAGTGCCCGTGTAGTGGCTCGGCCGCCCCGATCACTCATCAGCACCGCACACTAATGGCATCAGCGCATCGTTGATGACATCAGTGATGCGTTAATGACATCAGCGCGATGCGGACCCTTCAGTTAAAGGGTTTCGGCCAAGCCAGCGGCCTGGCACCCAGAGGGGGTGCCAGGCTGCCTGTTGGCGGCTCGGCTGAACCCGGGGGCAGAATTGTCGGGCCAAGCTTTTAACAGTTGGAAGCTGCCAGTGGCTGTGCGGAGCTTCCGCCCTTAAAGTGGGGGGGCGCACCACCATTTTATTTTACTTGTCGGCCGACTCTGAAGTCAGCTCAACAATGGTGGCCACGGGTTCGGTGGGGCCGCCTACAGGCAGCCCGGCACCCCCTCTTGGGTGCTGGGCCCCTGGCCTGGCTGAAGCCCTCCCTGGTGGCCCAGTGGGTGCCACTAAAGTGGCTGATGCGGGTGTGACGCAGCACGTCCGCATCACGCTGACGTGCTCAGCGCGGCGTGGATGACACTGCCCACCTTCCACCCACTCCCGACGCGCTTCCGTCCCTCAGCCGCCCCAAATACCGCCCGGACAAATTAAAAAGCTAAAGAGGCCAATTTCCCTCTATTCTTCGCCCCATGAATTCGGGCAGAGAATATTCATTTAATTCGAATTATCCGCCCTGTTTGGGGCGGAGGGCAATTTTGACCCTTACATATACAAGAGGGACCTGTATATGATGATCATACTTTCCCTTATTAATACTAGAATACAATGCAATGCACATTTAAGCTGAGTTGGATAGATTATTGTATTGTTATTTCTGTAGATTTAATTACATTTAAACTGACCTTGTTGCTGTGCTTAGGTCAGCTGACAAGAACCATCCTAAAGCTGTATTTTAACAAGGGGGGAGAATTTTAATTCCCTTTGCCCGGTGCAAACCAGCTAGAATAGGAGTAAAAATCAGACAGGTATTTTTCTTGTTCATGGCGATATTAATACTAGAAGGCTCAGGCATCTACTGACTCAAGCATGCACCCAGATAGGATCCCAAGGCAATTTTAACTGCCTACTGTCTGGCATAACTGCTGTAGAAATTTGGAGGAGAGTTTTAAAAATGGGTGGGTTTGGGTCGGGCAGTCTGTGAAAATTTTAAAAATCTCAAACCCGAACCCAACCTGCCTCGAACTCACCCACCTGCGGTTTTAATGGAGGTGGGATTGGGGACAGGCAACCAACCAACTCCCAGGAGGCAGTTTTACATTTGCATATTATAATGAGGCTGCGTGCCTCAGATTTGATCTCTCTGCCAGCTTTAATGCTGTCCGGCCGGGTTTCCCAGGTCTCGGGGAAACCCGGCAGCTAGAGGGAGCTGCGTGGAAGGGGTAAGTGTGTTTCCAACACTACTTGTGGGCCAGGATAAACAGGAGTGCTTTCTCCCGGCCCCTCAAGCTAACCTACTTCTCTCCCTGCACCCCCAGGATCGGCACCTCCACCCCCAGGATCGGAACCCCCACCCACACATTCACATTAACCCAATCGCAGGCTCCCTGCCTACTGCTGGGCTGCGGCCTCCTCCGGAGCGTTCCTCGCCCAACAGGGAGCCAATCTGATCAATCCGGCTGGCTTCCGGGCGGGGAGCCCGTTGGAAAAAATAGACGCAGGTTGTGTGTCAAAACACCACAGCACCCGATCACAACTCACTGTCTCCGCTCGGAAAACCCGCCCCAGTCAAGACCAAGATCAGGATCATGATGCATAATTATATACAGTTAGTGGTTAATTTGCCACTAATCAGAAATAGAGAGGCAACAGAATGGTGCACATAATAAATGAAAAATAAAACACTGGTGCAGTAGCGAATGCTTTTCTAAGACTGGGGCTGATGCAGATTATTGTGTAAAGTTGATGGAACTTTAGCGTTAACCATGCTGCACTTGAACTGTGCTTGATGCTTACACTAACAGCACAAACGTCCCTCACCTTGATCACAATAAAAGCTATTTAATGAAGGATATTCAGCAGACAACAGCGCACATTTGCTCTGAACCAATCAGCGTTTATACAACAGTGGTCTGACCCACAGCCCAGTTTGATTTTGGCATGGTTCAGGCCACTCAAGATTTATTTGGTTCACTGCTTTGAAAAAAGCAGCATTTATATGCTGGGAAAGTGCCTGTAGGCTGTTACTCTCATTATTATAAATAATGTTTATTTATAAGTTCTGGTATTTATTCATATGAAGCCACTATTGCCGTTTGAGAATTTGAATTCAGTTAAAAAATATCTGGAAATAAAAAGCTGGTGTCAGTAAGAAATGTGACCATGAAGCTATTGGATTATCATAAAACCCAACTGCTTCATTAATTTCCTTCAGGGAAGGAAACCTGCCCTCCTTACCCAGTCTGGCCTACATGTGACTCCAGTCCCACACCAAGGTGGTTGACTCTTAATTGGCCTCCGAAGTGGCCTTACAAAGAATAACTTCACCACACAGACTGCAGTGGTTGAAAAAGGCAGTCCAGGCATCAGTAGGGATTGGCAATAAATGTCGGTCTTGCCAGTGATGGTCACAACCCAAGAATGAATAAAAGAATAATAGGACCAGGAAGGCCTCTGGTTCAATCCCTGACCTTTATTGAGACAGCTGTGCAGTGGAGAAGCAGTGGAGCACTAAAGCTGTTCTCAGTATCTCCTGATTAGAGAAGGATAATCAGCCAGTGTTCCTGTTATGTATGTTAACTGGGTTTTACCTGCCACCGGAGGGCGCGACTGTCGGAGTCCTAATGGTCACTGGCCGACACGTGCAAACCGTGTATATCATGTTGGCAGCCATGTTGAATCCTCTCTTTGAAAATAAATAAACTGGAGTAAGGTTATGCCTGAACTAGCTCACCATACTTAGCCTCGTGGAGTTATTCGACACTTAACAATTGGCGACGAGTTAAAAATACAAACTTTCACGCAACCATGTCTGTTGGAATTTTAGAGAGATTTGTGGAAGGGGAAGACTGGGAAGATTTCACTGATCGCCTCGACCAGTACTTCATAGCCAATGATTGGAAGGAACCAATAACGCAAATAAACACAGGGCGGTTCTCCTCACCATTTGTGGGTCAGAAATTTATGGCCTTATCAAGAATCTACTCTCACCGACTCGACTAACGGATAAGACTTACGATGAATTGTGTACGCTGGTTCGGAACGACTTTAAATCGAAGGAAAGCATCATCATGGCGAGGTATCGTTTCTATATGCACAATCGCTCCGAGGGCCAGGACGTGGCGGAATTTGTTGCCAACCTGAGACATCTCACTGGGCCGTGCAACTTCAGAGCTGCATTGGAGGAAATGCGGGACTTTTTCGCGCTTGGCATTGGCCTTCGAAAGCTGCTGTCTGCTGAATCTCTAGACCTGAGCAGGGCCATCACGATCACCCAGGCATGCATGTCCATGGACGAAAACTCAAAACAGATATCTTCCCAGCATCAAAAATCACCAGCAAGTACTGTGCATAAAATAATATTATCGGCAGGCAGAGCTGCACATGGCAGGGCCTACTCGTCCGCATTCATACGACCTGTAACTGCTCAAAGTCCGCCATCGGGAGTGAATCAAATCTCACCTTGTTGGCGTTGCGGGGGCTATCATCGGGCTCATCAATGCTGATTCAAGCAATACATGTGCAAAGACTGTGCAACAATGGGGCACCTTCAGCGAATGTGTCCGCAACCGAGCAAGCGTGCTGCGACATACCACGTGGCTGAGGATGATCGATCCAGCATGGATCAAACAGCACAGGCAACTCATCCTGAGGTACAGGATGAAGAAGTGTATGGGGTACATTCTTTTAGCAAAAGTCCTCTGATAATGCTGGAAGTTAAATTAAATGGGGTTCCAGTATCCATGGAATTAGACACGGGTGCAAGTCAGTCAATAATGAGCCAGAGGGCTTTCAAAAAGCTGTGGGACACTAAGGCAAAAAGACCCAAATTGAGCCCTATCAATGCGAAGCTGCGTACCTACACCAAAGAGCTCATACCAGTCATTGGTAGCGCGGCAGTAAAGCTATCATATGATGGAGCTGTGCATGATTTATCGTTGTGGATCGTTCCAGGCAATAGCCCAACGTTGTTCGACAGGAGTTGGCTTGGGAAAATTAAGTGCAAGTGGAACGATATTAAAGCCTTATCATCAGTGGATGACGCTTCGTGCGTTCAAGTGCTGAGCAAGTTTCCCTCATTGTTCGAACCAGGCATCAGCAACTTCATGTGAGCCAAGGTGCAAATCCACCTAGGCCCGGATGCAAGACCTGTCCATCACAAGGCTCGGGCAGTTCCGTACATGATGAGGGAGAAGGTCAAGATCAAACTGGATAGACTTCAATGGGAAGGAATCATATCACGACTCGAGTTCAGCGAATGGGCCAGTCCAATTGTCCCAATGTTGAAAAGTGATGTCACGGTCAGGATCTGCAGCGACTACAAGGTAACGATCAACTGAGTCTCGATACAGGATCAGTACCCGTTACCCAAGGCTGACGACCTGTTTGCAATGCTAGTTGGGCGGGGGGCGGAAATCGTTCACCAAATTGGACCTGACCTCCGCTAACATGACACAGGAGCTGGTCGAATCTTCGAAAAAACTGATGTACATCAACACGCACAAAGGACTGTTTATATACTACAGATGCCCGTTCCAATTTGCTCGGCAGCAGCCATATTTTAGAGAAACATGGAGAGTTTGCTGAACTCCGTCCCGAGAACCGTCGTGTTCCAAGATGACGCCACCGAACACCTGCACAACCTGGAAGAGGTTCTATGTCGACTAGGTAGAGTGGGACTCAGGCTAAAACGCTCCAAGTGCATTTTCATGGCACCAGAAGTCGAATTCCTGGGGAAAAATATTGCAGCAGACGGCATCAGGCCTACGGACTCAAAGACAGAGGCAATCAAGAATGCACCCAGACCCCAGAGTGTGATGGAGCTGTGTTCATTCCTAGGTCTTCTCAACTATTTCGGTAACTTTCTACCTAGTTTGAGCACATTGCTAGAGCCCTTGCACATGTTGCTGAGAAAAAGTAATGACTGGGTTTGGGGCAAATCTCAAGACAGAGCCTTTGAGAAGGCCAGGAACCTGCTATTTTCCAATAAATTACAGGAACACTATGACCCATGTAAACGGTTAGTGCTGGCCTGCGATGCCTCATCATATGGGGTCGGTTGTGTGCTCCAGCAAGCCAATGTATCAGGCAAACTCCAACCAGTTG
Organism: Pristiophorus japonicus; assembly: GCF_044704955.1. Taxonomy (NCBI): domain Eukaryota; kingdom Metazoa; phylum Chordata; class Chondrichthyes; family Pristiophoridae; genus Pristiophorus; species Pristiophorus japonicus. The sequence goes on from NC_091981.1 coordinate 230,267,997, forward strand.
CATACGTGTCCAGAAGCCTGTCTAAGGCTGGTAGAGAAAGAGGCTTTAGCATGCGTATGTGGCGTTAGGAAAAAGCACCAATACCTGTTTGGGCTTCGGTTTGAGCTTGAAACAGACCACAAGCTGTTCATTTCATTGTTTTCTGAGAGCAAAGGTATAAACACCAATACCTCGCCCCACATCCAAAGATGGGCACTGATGATATCCGCTTATGATTATGTCATCCGCTACAGACCAGGCACTGAAAACTGTGCTGATGCGCTTCGCCGGCTACCATTGCCCACAACCGGGGTGGAAATGCCACAGACTTGCTGCTGGTCATGGATGCCTTCGAGAGCGAGGGGTCGCCCGTCACGGCTCGCCAAATTAGGACCTGGAGCAGCCAGGATCCTGTACTGTCAAGCATAAAAAGGTGTGTCCTAAATGGAAATTGGTCTGCCATTCCCAGGGAAATGCAGGATGAAATTAAGCCTTATAGCTGCCGCAAAGATTAATTGTCTATTCAGTTTGATTGTCTGTTGTCGTGTTGTTATGCCTAAAAAAGGCAGGGAAACTTTTGTGCGAGCTTTACACAGTGCCCACCCAGGCATTGTCATGATGAAGGCCATTGCCAGGTCTCACATTTGGTGGCCTGGCATTGATTCGGACTTGGAGTCATGCATGCATCAGTGCAACACTTGCATGCAACTGAGTAATGCACCTGTAGAGGCTCTGCTGAGTCTGTGGTCATGGCCATCCAAAGCGTGGTCAAGGTTACACATAGACTTTGCCGGCCCCTTTCTTGCCAAAATATTTTTAGTGGTAGTGGACGCTTACTCCAAATGGATTGAATGCGTAATCATGTCATCCAGCACGTCATAGCCACTATTTAAAGCTTCCGGGCCATGTTCGCCACCCATGGCCTGCCCGACGTCCTTTTCAGTGACAACTGACCGTGTTTCACCAGTTCGGAGTTCCATGAGTTTATGACCCGTAATGGCATCATGTCAGATCTGTTCCTTTCAAACCTGCGTCTAATGGTCAAGCAGAGCAGGCTGTCCAAACCATTAAGCAGAACCTAAAATGCTTGACTCACGGCTCCTTATAGACCCGCTTGTCCCGCATTCTGCTCAGTTACCGGACGAGACCCCACTCGCTCACCGGGGTCCCTCCTGCTGAGCTGTTAATGAAGAGAGGCCTCAAAACCAGGCTCTCCCTTGTACACCTGGATCTCAATGATCATGTCGAAACCAGAAGGCAACTGCAGCAATGGTACCACGATTGCGCGGCCGTATCACGTGACATTGCTGTTCATGACCCTGTATTTGTCCTGAATTATGGTCATGGTCCAAAGTGGGTTGCTGGCACAGAGGGGAACAGGGTGTTTGTAGTCAAACTGTTAAATGGCTAAACATGCAAGAGGCACATTGACCAAACCAACAAATTGAAGGTGACATCATCATCGACCAAACAACACACATCCAACCATCAGTTGACCCTTGTGTCATTCACGAAGACGAACCTACCATCCCTGACAGTCCTGTCAGACCGACTGCTCCGCAATGCAGCAATGGTCCTACTAACTCACCCAAGCTAGGGTTCGAACTGAGAAGATCAACCAGGGAGCGGAAGGCCTCGGACCGTCTCAACTTGTAAATACAACCTGTACTAAGGACTTTGGGGGGAATGATGTTCTGTATGTTAACTGGGTTTCACCTGCCACCGGAGGGCACGACTGTCAGAGTCCTAATGGTCACTGGCAGACACGTGCAAGCCATGTATATCATGTTGGCAGCCATGTTGAATCCTCTCTTTGAGAATAAATAAACTGGAGTAAGGTCATGCCTGAACTAGCACACCGTACTTAGCCTCGTGGAGTTATTCAACACTTAACAGTTCCCATTTCTATTCATTGGCCTTTGCTGGAATGTGTGTGTGTCTGTGTCGCACTTGGCTGTGATATCTGCACTCACTCACACTATGCCTTGAGCAAGAGTCCTGTGGCTCAACAAACCAGCATGGGTCAGCACCTGCCTGTTTGAAATATGCAAATTAGAGTTCTGTTTTGGTCATCGGACCCCGATTGCAATTTTCAGATACAAATAGATGGAGCATGCACCATGCACGCTTGGCCCATTTGTTTCAGGTGTTGAGTGGCCTGACCCCTCTACCGCCCCTCCATCCCGACTCTCGGCTGGCTCAGCTTAGAAACCAGATGACTTCCCACCTTCCCACAACTGCCAATCTTTTCGCAGCGTGCCTGTTTGGTGCCTGCATCTCACCGGCAGCATTTAAATGAGGCACAAACCCTGAGATGGTTCAGGCCTCCTGAAACCAGCTTTGTGCAGGCAGCACAGCTGCTTCTCCGACTTTGTGCCTGTTTTGGGCAAAAAAGGAAGATTCTCCTCCCCCAACCCCCCCCCCCCAAAAAAAAACCCACTGTGTTTTATTCACTGCAGAAAGTAGAAGTTTCCAATAATGTAGGATAACTGGTAAATTAGTAAATGCTCACGAATAGTACAAGAGTCAGAACCACTTATGCTTTTTATTAATAATTACCTTGATGTGACTAGGGCTAGCATTTATTTATTTATATAACCTTCACACTGCTTTAATTCTTGCAGGCTAATTTATCAAGTGACCCATTTCTGTCAATTCCTTGAGCATTTTTGCTTAGTTTGATCTATTTCTTAAGTACTTTATTAAGTGGGATGACGCAAAGCCCTATGGTTAGTTATACATTGACTCATTATAGCTACCGATCTGCTCAACCACACCCTCATCAACACCTTTGATGCTCTAGTCCCTATTACAACCATTACTCTCTCTCACCCTGGTCATTCCCCTGGTATGGCCCTCATCTTCACTCCCTTAAGTCCAAGGGACACAGATGGATATGGCGAACAACTGGTTTAGCCATTCACCGCCAGATCTGGCTGGACCACATAAACCATTATCAGGTCCTGCTCTCACCTGCCAAAACTGCACATTATTCCAGGATCATTGTGGAATGGAAAGATAAACCCTGGCTTCTATTGTCTACTGCTAACCATCTTCTTAAACCCCTCTCACTGTCTCCTCCACCCTCACCTCCAACAACAATTGCGTGAAGTTCATGGACTTCTTTCTCTCTAAGATTGAGACCATCCATTTGGCTACCTCTGCCTCTTCCCTTCCTTCCCCTAGCCCACCGGGCCAAACCTCCTCTAAGGTTCCCCCCTACCCTAGCCCTGAACTTGCATCTTTCACCAGTTTCTCTCCAATCTTCCCTCTTGACCTCTCCACGCTCATCCTGTCCATGAGACCCACCTCCTGCTCACTTGACCCTATTCCCACTAAACCGCTGACAACCCAACTTCCTTTTCTGGTTCCCATGTTAGTTGATATTGTTAACGGTTCTCTCTCCTCAGCTATTGTCGCTGTCTCCTTCAAATCTGCCGTCATCACCCCTCTTCTCAAAAAAAAAAAATCCTTGGCCCCTCTGTCCTTACAAACTACCGCCCCATCTCCAACCTCTCTTCTCCAAAGTTCTTGAATGAGTTGTTGCCTCCTAATCCGTACCCATCTTTCCTGGAACTCCATGTTTGAATCCCTCCAATCAGAGTTTCACCCTGCCAAAGTACCAAAATGTCTCTCATTAAAGTCACAAATTACATCCTTTGTGACTGTGACAAAGGTAAACTATGCCTCCTCATCCTTCTTGACCTGTCTGCAGCCTTTCAAAAGGTTGACCACTCTATCCTTCTCCAACGCCCCTCCACCGTCATCCAGCTGGGTGGGACTGCACTCGCCTGGTTTCATTCTTACCTATCTAATCGTAGCCAGATTAGATCTCCCGCATCGTTACCTCTGGTATCCCCCAAGGATCTATCCTTGGCCCCCTCCTATTTCTCATCTATATGCTGCCCCTTGACGACATCATCTGAAAACATAGCTCCTGGTTAAGCAACGCTTTTATTTTAAAATTCTTATCCTTGTATTCAAGTCCCTCCATGGCCTTGCCTCTCTATCTCTGTACAACCCCCCGAGAAATCTGCCCTCTTCGAATTCTGTCCTCTTGATCATCCCTGATTATAATCACTCAGCCGTTGGTACCTGTGCCTTCTGTTGTCGAGGCCCCAAGCACTGCAATTCCCTCCCTAAACCTCTCTGCCTATCTATCTCTTTCCTCCTTTAAGACGCTCCTTAAAATCTTCCGCTTTAACAACGTTTTTGGTCATTTGCCCTAATTTCTCCTTGTGTGGCTCGATGTCAAATATTTTTGAGCCGATTTTCATCAAGGCCTCCGCCTGCCCAAGTGCCACCCAAAGTGCCGCCAATGGTCGCTGAGGTACCGGACGGTACTTTGGGCGGGATGTTCATGGCTGAGGTCCCTCGAAGGTCGGCGGGTGGCAAATGGACCGCCCAAGTGCTGCCGAGGATAGAGTCAGGCCCATGGAGGCTCGAAGACCTGAAAAAAAACAATAGCAAAACATTTAAAAAGTATCCGAAGACCTTCAGGGGACCCCCATCCAGGTAAGTCACTGTTGAAAAAAAAAATTTAAAAGTTTACTTAACCTTTTTTTCAGGTTCTTCATACTCACCGTCTGGGACAGACCAGCCTCCACGCAGTGGTCCATCCCTGTTCTGCCGCCGAGTCCTGTCAACTCCTGCCCACAGGAATCTGGGAGCTCAGCGGGCAGGAGCTCAGTTGCGCCACTCGACCGTCCGCTGACGTCATCGGATGGTTCCCGGTGACTCTCCCTTCCCTCCCACTCCAGCCCACCCCGAATGTGGCACTGGGCGATTCTTGAGGAGAAATGTCAGCGGCAGTCGATGGCAGCGGGTAGTGAGTGACAAATTTCAGCCCCTTTGTCTTATAACGCTCCTGTGCAGCGTCTTGGGATTTTTTACTACGTTAAAGGTGCTATATATCTACAAGTTGTTATTTCTGTACCAGTTTGCACCACAAATCTAGCTAAACAAGTGGGAACGTAGTTTGAATAACATGCATTTGTATGAAATTGACCAGGTGAATGTACTAATCATCATCATAGGCAGTCCCTCAGAATCGAGTAAGGCTTGCTTCCGCTGTTAAAATTAGTCCTTAGGTGGCTGAACAGTCCAATACGAGAACCACAGTTTCTGTCACGCCTATCTTTAGTACAAGTCGCTGAGGGAAAGGGTGGGTGGGACTGGTTTGCAACACACTCTTTCCGCTGCCTGCGCTTGATTTCTGCACGCTCTTGGCAATGAGTCTCGAGATGCTCAGCGCCCTCCCGGATACACTTCCTCCACTTAGGGCCGTCTTTGGCCAGGGACTCCCAGGTGTCAGTGGGGATGTTGTATTTTATCAGGGAGGCTTTGAGGGTGTCCTTATAATGGTTCCTCTGCCCACCTTTGGCTCGTTTGCCGTGAAGGAGTTCAGAGTACAGCGCTTGCTTTGGGAGTCTCGTGTCTGACATGTGGACAATGTGGCCTGCGCAGCGGAGCTGATCAAGTGTGGTCAGTGCTTCAATGCTGGGGATGTTGGCCTGTTCGAGGATGCTAATGTTGGTGCGTCTGTCCTCCCAGGGGATTTGTAGGATCTTGCGGAGACATCGTCGGTGATATTTCTCCAGCGACTTGTACTAATGCAGGGGTTTGACATTGACCAGGTGAATGTAATAATGCAAGTCATCTGCTGGGCTTTACTTCAGTCCTTTTTGAAGCTTTATGCAAGGAAATGGAATTGTGGTTTCATTCGTATTGGTTCAAGTGTGCTTTGTGAGAATCAAACTGTATTTCATGCCAAATACGGCTGATTTCCATTCTGAGAAATGGTAAACATCCAAAATGTTAACCTGTCTCTTCTCTTTATCAATGCTGACTGATTTGCTGCGTATTTATAGCACGTTGTTGTTATTTCAGATTTCCAGCAATTTCAGCTTTTCTATTTTTGATTTGATTTCCCCACTGGGAGGCGTTTAGAAAATATCTCCTAAATAAAGGTGCATTACTGTGCTTCATCCTCTATAATTGAATGCAAGAAAAGGTGGTTTAGAAATTGTGTCTGGAATAAGTTGCCCTCTCAAGCCACCTTCCACATAAAAATGACTTAATGAACCAAAAAAAGACCACGGCAGCAGATCTTACTGTGAAACAACTGGGCAATAATTACCAATTAATATTTAAGTCACCCTAAGGACATTAAGGACATGGCACAACATACTTTATACTGGTAATAAGCCATTTTATTTAATTACATCCATAACATGTTATAGAAGCATAGAAAATAGGAGTAGTAGTAAGCCATTTGGTCCTTTGAACCTGCACCACCATTCAATATGATCATGACTGATCATGCAACTTCAGTACCCCATTCCTGCTTTCTCTCCATACCCCTTTATCCCTTTAGCTATAAGGGCCACATCTAACTACCTTTTGAATATATTTAACGAACTGGCCTCAACAACTTTCTGTGGTAGAGAATTCCACAGGTTCACAATTCTCTGCGTGAAGAAGTTTCTCCTGATCTAGGTCCTAAATGGCTTACCCCTTATCCTTCGACTGTGACCCCTGGTTCTGGATTTCCCCAACATTGGGAACATTCTTCCTGCATCTAACCTGTCCAATCCCATCAGAATTGTATATGTTTATTTGAGATCCCCTCTTATTCATCTAAATTCTAGTGAATATAAGCCTAGTCGATCCAGTCTTTCTTCATATGTCAGTCCTGCTATCCCAGAAATCAGTCTGGTGAACCTTCGCTGCACTCCCTCTATAGCAAGAGTGTCCTTCCTCAGATTAGGAGACCAAAACTGTACATAATATTCAAGGTGTGGCCTCACCAAGGCCCTGTACAACTGCAGCAAGACCTCCCTGCTCCTATACTCAAATCCTCTTGCTATGAAGGCCAACATGCAATTGGCCTTCTTCACCGCCTGCTGTACCTGCATGCCAACTTTCAATGACTGACGTACCATGACACCCAGGTCTCATTGCACCTCCCCTTTTCTTAATCTGTCACCATTCAGATAATAATCTGCCTTCCTGTTTTTGCCACCAAAATGGATAACCTCACATTTACCTACATTATACTGCATCTGCCATGCATTTTCCCACTCACCTAACCTGTCCAAGTCACCCTGAAGCCTCTTAGCATCCTCCTCACTGCTCACACTGCCACCCAGCTTAGTGTCATCTGCAAACTTGTAGATATTACATTCAATTCCTTCGTCTAAATCATTAAGGTATATTGTAAATAGCTGGGGTCCCAACACTGAACCTTGCGGTACCCCACTAGTCACTGCCTTCCATTCTGAAAAGGACCGATTTATTCCTACTCTTTGCTTCCTGTCTGCAAACCAGTTCTCTATCCACGTCAGTACATTACCTCCAATACCATGTGTCATGTATGTAACCACAATGTAACACCACTGTATCACTGTATACACTCAACCTAGATGCACACCTTGACCACAAGGGGTGAACTTGTGGGAGACACTCCTTACCTGATCACACAGGTATAAAAAGGGAAGTCCCACGCAGGGTCATCATCTTTGGAATCCTGTGAATAAAGAGTTAAGGTCACAGAGTGACCTTGTCCCCAGAATGTGCCTCGTGTGGTTTCATACTGTAGAGGACTTAACATTGGCAACAAGAAACGGGAATTCACGACCCACGAGAATGGCCACCAGTATCACAGAGGAACGGTACTGTGTTGGGGAAGACTGGGACGATTTTGTCGAGAGGCTTCAGCAAAGCTTCATTATGAAAGAATGGCTGGGGGATGCAACGGCCGACAAGCGAAGGGCTCATCTTTTGACCAGCTGCGGACCAAAGACTTACGCGCTCATGAAGGACTTACTAACACCCGAAAAGCCGGCGGACAAAACCTTTGAAGAACTTAGCAAATTGATCAGGGAGCACCTCAAACAGGCGAGTAGCATACATATGGCCCGACACAGATTCTAAACCCACCGACGTCGTGAAGGACAGAGCATACCGGACTTCGTAGCAGACCTCCGGCGTTTGGCCAGCCTCTGTAAGTTCACAGATGCCTGCAGGGGGAAGATGCTAAGGGGCTTCTTTATCGAGGGCATCGGTCATGCGGGAATTTTCTGCAAATTAATTGAGTCCAAGGATTTGACCTTGGAAGCGGCGGCGTTGATAGCTCAAACTTTCATGGCGGGGGAGGAAGAGATGAAAATAATATACGCGCGCAATTCTACCTCTAACGTGGCGGTGGATCAGGGAGTTAACATCATCAATGCGACTCAGAGCCCCACAGGCAGGCAGGGGCAGTCCGACACTCCCCAGGCCGCAATAGACCCCAGAGTAGGACTTCAACAGAGACAATGGCAGGCTGAATGGACATTCACGCCATCACATTAGACAATGCGGCCTGGGATGGGGCCTTTGACACCCACTAATAGGGTACTTAAGAGCAGTCAAAGGGACAGTCAGCGCGGAATGCCTGGCCATAGTCCCTTTTCTTCCCAACAATGGAAACTTTAACTCATGCTGGAGGTGTGGGGGCAAACACTCAGCTGGATCTTGCAGATTTCAACAGTTTGTCTGCAGGAACTGCAATCTCAGTGGCCACTTAGCTCGAATGTGCAGGAAATCTGCAACCAGACTAATATATGAGGCGGATGGACCAGAAGAGGGTTCTTTGAGGCAGGATGACTTTTGGGGCAAATCGATGGACGCCGAGGTTCAGCGGGTCCATGTGGCGAATATTCACAGTTCATACACCAAAACGCCACCAATGATGATGAGGGTTTTATTAAATGGTATCCCAGTATGCATGGAGCTGGACACTGGGGCTAGCCAGTCACTCATGGGCGTTCAGCAATTTGAGAAGCTATGGCCACTTAAAGCTAGTAGACCCAAATTAGCACGTGTTGAGACACAATAATGGGCTTACACTAAAGAAATCATTCTGGTGTACGTAGTGCAATGTTGGCTGTCACACACAATGGGTTCGTGAATCGGCTGCCGCTCTGGATTGTCCCGGGCAATGGTCCCGCACTGTTGGGGAGGAGCTGGATAGCCGAGATGAATTGGAATGGAGGGATGTTCACGCATTGTTATCTGTGGAGCGAAGTTCGTGCTCACAAGTCCTACAACAATTCGATTCACTATTCCAACCTGCCGTTGGGACTTTCAAAGGCACTAAAGTAGTGATACGCATCACCCCGGACGCCAGGCCAGTGCACTACAAAGCCAGAGCAGTGCCGTATGTGATGCGGGAAAAGATCGAGAGCGAATTGGACCGGCTGTTGAGAGAGGACATCATCTCACCTGTTGAATTCGGTGACTGGGCGAGCCCCAACGTTCCCGTCCTAAAAGCGGATGGCTCTGTCAGGATCTGTGGCGACTACAAGGCCACAATTAATCGGGTGTCCCTACAAGATCAATACCCGCTCCCGAGAGCGGAGGACCTCTTCGCCATGCTGGCAAGCGGCAAGCTGTTCACCAAGTTGGACCTCACTTTAGCCTATATGACCCAGGAACTGGCCGACAAATCTAAACTACTGACCACCATCACCACGCACAAAGGACTGTTCGTTTATAACAGGTGCCCGTTTGGCATTCGATCAGCAACCACGATTTTTCAACGAAACATGGAAAGCCTGCTTAAATCCATTCCTGGAACGATCGTTGAGTTTCTGGGCAGGAGGGTTGCTGCAGATGGGATTCGGCCCACCGAATCCAAAACAGAGGCAATTCGACGAGCACCCAGATCCTGCAACACATCGGAGTTGCGTTCATTCCTGGGACTGTTGAACTATTTCAGGAACTTTCTACACGTGTTCCTGTTTAAGGGTTGCAATTGGTTTTGGGGGGACTGTCAGGAATGGGCTTTTGATCGGGCGCAAAACCTACTTTGTTCAAACAAGTTGTTGCCCCTGTGCGACCCCTGTAAAAAAAATTGGTTCTGACATGTGATGGATCGTCCTATGGGGTTGGGTGCGTGTTGCAGCAGGGCAATGCTGAAGGTCAACTGCAACCTGTGGCTTATGCCTCCAGGTCACTCTCTTAAACAGAATGGGGATATGGGATGGTCGAGAAGGAAGCGCATGCATGTGTCTATGGTGTAAAAAAAATGCATCAGTACCTCTTTGGTAGGAAGTTTGAATTAGAGACGGTCCACAAGCCATTAACATCCCTGTTGTCAGACAGCAAGGCTATCAATGCCAAAGCATCAGCTCGCATACAGTGATGGGTTCTCACTCTGGCTGCTTATGACTACTCTATCCGGCACTGGCCCGGCATTGAAAATTGCGCTGACACGCTGTCGAAATCTCGACTTAGAATATACGACTCAGACACCTTCAGCTCCGGCAAATGTTCCTTTAATTTTACTTGCAGCAAGGGAAAAGTCTCACCCAGTCAACGGCTAAGTGAAGACCTCCAAAATGGTACAGTTTCACGAGATATTTATACAGTAAAAACACAAGTTATGGCCTCTTCCTGTGTAGTGGCTCTGTCTTGCAGTCAGTGAATACAGATAAAGAGTTAATTACCCCATGCTTGTCCTGACATAGTTTCCAAATGTCTCCTTTTGTCAGGGTTATTAGTTGGCCAGTCAGCCATTACTCAATGAGAGTGTGATAATGTGCTATATTGCATTGTGTCAGGATTGTCCAGTTTCCTGGTCAGTTATCTTTTTGCATAAAATGGATGAGTTCTGTATGAGAGATAATGGCTGGTAGTTTGAGTATCTCAAAAGGGGGGGCGGGGGAGTGGAACTGATGCTGTATGGACAATACAGGAGAGCACCATGGGTGGTACTTGTCTCAGTCTCCATGCTGTCCGGTGGCTATTGATTAGCTATCAGCAGTTTCAAGCCAGGTTTAGCTGTTTATGCAAACAGACTGTCTGTAGCTGAAATTTCTGGAAGGACCTGGACTCCATTTAGTTTTATATCAAAAAGGGTACAAAATACAGTGTGATGCAGCTTAGATAAAAATACATTTCCACAATTCCCCTTTTGTCCTTCACAAGGACAACTTAATCCATTCTGATCTTGCACAGTCTCTCTATTTCCATTTCCACACAAGAATCTTCAGTAGTTGTTGCTACCATAACCCTAGCCGTGGTCTCAGTAGGTAACACTGTTTTTCCCAACTTGGCACAGCAACACTTAACCAAGACAAACAAAAGATATAGGGCAAAGACTATCAGCAGGAATATGATCAAACCCTGTACCACAGATCTCCCTAGGGATCCCAACCATCCCGATGCCCAATCCCACAAGGTGGTACCGTCTTGGCCAACAGTCTGTTTGTACTCTGTTACCTTTTTTCTAATGTATTCAGCTCGGCTGCTGATTTCTTCTGACTTATCCGGGATATATGTACAGCATTCTCCACCTAATAATACGCATGTCCCTCCTTCTTTGGCTAGGAGATAATCTAAGGCCATACGATTTTGGAGAGCCACTGTTCGAATGGCTACCATTTCATCATTCACCCCTTCGAAGGCTTGGGAAGTTGCATTGGCTACTGATTCGACTAAATTAGCCAGTTCCCGTAACTGCCATTCGTTTGATGCTATTCCATAGGGTGGTATCATTACTTTGAATATTCCATTTAGCCATGTCAAATCCCGTTTAAATCTATGACTTCCATAGGCATCCCTTAGCGTCTTTGTTGATCTAATAAAGGGTACCACATATCCTAAGTAACAGGACCCTGTCCAGTTGGCTGGTAACCATGGATAGGCTTTATGGCCACAAATAAAGTAGGTGCAATTATAGGAAGTCAGCTCCTGGTCCTTTCATGTCATCCATACTCGAGTGGTCTCACCGTCCAACCCTTCACCTGAGGCTTTGTTATGGACCATCGTCCAGCTTAACAGTTGCTATCTTTCTCTAATCAGTGGGATTTGTTGTGGCTTGTCATTTGGTTATTTGGGAACACTTGCTGCATCCCATTTCTGATCCTTTACTCTCACTACTCACTAGGCATATTATACCTTCAGGATTTCCTATTCCGGGAGTAATACTTAGGAAGGATGGCTGACGGTTATTATTATAATTTGGCTGGTACCATCCCTGGAAGGATGTAAGTTTATACCCTGCTGACCTCCATTCTGTTAGATCCTTCGTTTCTGACACCTTGGTTAAGTTTGTCCTGTTTTGCACTATCAACCATTCTGCCATCTCTGATTCGTTAAAGGGGACGGATCTTAGGGGAATACCTCCTTTGGAGTGGACAGGGACATGGGAACATAGCCAACAACTTAGACAAGTTTCTTTCTTGAGCATACTTATGACTCAGTGCCATAAATATGTTTACCTGCAGTTCCCTTCGTTTGCGTGTCTGTACCCCTGGTATAATCAATAAGGCAAAGCAAAACCCTGTCAACCATAGCACTATCAGTCCCCATCGTCCGTACAGTTCCTTATTCAGCTTCCTTTTTCTGTTCCTCTGGTTCCTTCTTCCCTTCCTCCTGGTCAGGTGCCCTTTTGCAATGGGATGCATGGATCCATGTTGGTCATTCCTTCACCTTGATTGCAGTATTAGTCGCCAGCAAGACCTGGTATGGTTCTTCAAATCTTGGTTGTAGACTGCTTTTTCTTTGAAAGATTTTGATGTAAACGAATTCCCCGGGCTCCAGGTTATGACACTTCCCTTCCGCTGGCTTGACTTGAGCTTCTTTTACCTGCGAATGAAAGCTGGAAATACATTTGGTTAGTGCAATACAATAATTCAACATATTTTCTTCCATTTTGTGGATGTCCATTTGTTTTGCAGTAAATGGTGCTGTAAAAGGTAGTTGAACATCAAAAACTCCGATCTTCTGCTGTGTAACTTCAATTTTATGATACGGTGTCTCATAAATTACATCTTTTTAAGCTTCAGCTTCTGACGCAGCAGTTGTGTAATTTTATTAAAAAGGCTTCCAAACCCAAGATTTTCCAATACAACCAAAATGTTTATCAAGGAGAATCACCTGAAATATCTCAAATTCGAATTCAAGTATTTTACTGCCAATCTTTTATTTAAAAATCTATTTACTGAGTTAGAAGCTTTCGCGTCAAGGTTTTACACAAAGGACAATGGGAGCGTACTCCCCCAGCCTGCAGCCTCGAGAGACCCACGCAGGCTTTTTTTAAAAAAAGGCCTTACAACTTCCCTTCTCCGTTCTTTATCTCATTCCTAGACTAAATTTATGATTTTCAATCCAATGTAATCAATGATTGCGTGTCTTCTTTCGACAAGTAAGTGAGAGTGTCAAATAAATTAGCTTTTTTTTTTAAACCACCGGACCATGTATTTTTATCTTGCTCAGCAAACCTATCCTTTGTGCATTTCCTAGCTCCGTAACTTATCATCCGGATAAATCCACACCTGCATTTCTAACTTAAAAAGTAATTCAATTCTAGGTTCACACTCTTAAAACTTCCCACATACAGGACAACACTACGAAGGGTTAAAAAAACCTTCACTCTGTTTGAAAAAGTGGGTGGAGCTAAAACAAACAGGCAGCTCCACCACCTTCCCAAACAGGCTTTCAGACACATGAAAAATTCCGCAGTCAAAAAATCACACAAGCACTCTCATTCAAAGGCAGACATTCACAAAAGTCTCTCTTCATTCAACAAAGCTTATTGTTTGGCCAGCTCTATTTTTGGATCCATACATTACTATCAGGTTATCTTTTTTTTCCTTACATATGGATTTACTTCCTCTGTTAATTTTACGTGGGCTCGAAGAATCATAACCCAGGTCTTTTTTTGTACTTTCTTTTTTACCTCTTTTACCTGGGTCTCTGTCTATAAGGCACTCCTCTGGACATGTTATTCTCTCTAAATGAAATGAACCATCAGGTGGAAATGGCCTGTTTTCAACCTTAGTCCACTCTACCCATTTTTTTTTGGTTGGTCAATTGAAGACTGACCACAATTCTGGAGCATAAAATTGGCTGGTGTGCCCTTTGGTGGTGTTTTACTTGCTCCGGCACCCATTCTGGATGATTAAGATTTTCCACAGTTTCTGATCTCTCAATCCTTTTGGCCAACCGGGTTCTCTATGTCCTGGCCGTCACGTGGCCTGAAAAGGCTCTTAATTAGGGCTCAGTCTGGGTGTGTGAGATGTTGGCATGAACCAACCGTAGTTGATCAATCAGTTACTGTTTCTTTTCTCAATCAATCCTTGTTTCCCGAATTACAATTTTCCCTAGTGACTCTTCCCATTTCTCTAATTGCAATGTCGCACAAAGGTATTGAACACAACAGCATAACAAGGACAACTAGGACAAACAATATTCACGTGAGTATACAAATCATAGCTTTAAACTCTATCTAAACAAATAGTCAAATCTCAGTCTGCATTGTACGCCACTACAGACCGAGTCCCTAACCTATCCTAATAAAACTTATAAAACTTATGGTCCCATCACCTTAACTCTTATCACATAAGAACCGTCAATCGATAGCAGTTTTTTTACCTTTTCCTAATGAAAATCTCCCCGGGCTGTTTCAAGATATTTCCAGGATCAGATCCCTTCTGCCTACAAGCTGAGAAGGAAATGATTACAAAAATAACTTTAGCTCTTCAATGTCGAGTCTCGTAAATCGCAGTACCTCCCCTGTGGACAACAGATTACATATGCAATTCAACAGTGAAGAAACCTCTTGTGAGCAAAAGGCTCACCTTATTCTGGCCAGTGAAGCCCTTCACTGAAGAGGCACTATGCCAGCATCTGTTTACTCACAGGGTAGAAAGTAAGCGATCTCGGAGGAACCTCCAAGAAGTAACTGCCGAAATCTCGACTTAGAATATACGACTCAGACACCTTCAGCTCCGGCAGATGTTCCTTTAATTTTACTTGCAGCAAGGGAAAAGTCTCACCCAGTCAACGGCTAAGTGAAGACCTCCAAAATGGTACAGTTTCACGAGATATTTATACAGTAAAAACACAAGTTATGGCCTCTTCCTGTGTAGTGGCTCTGTCTTGCAGTCAGTGAATACAGATAAAGAGTTAATTACCCCATGCTTGTCCTGACATAGTTTCCAAATGTCTCCTTTTGTCAGGGTTATTAGTTGGCCAGTCAGCCATTACTCAATGAGAGTGTGATAATGTGCTATTGCATTGTGTCAGGATTGTCCAGTTTCCTGGTCAGTTATCTTTTTGCATAAAATGGATGAGTTCTGTATGAGAGATAATGGCTGGTAGTTTGAGTATCTCAAAAGGCGGAGTGGAACTGGTGTTGTATGGACAATACAGGAAGGCACTATGGGTGGTACTTGTCTCAGTCTCCATGCTGTCTGGTGCATATTGATTAGCTATCAGCTGTTTCAAGCCAGGTTTAGCTGTTTATGCAAACAGACTGTCTGTTGCAGAAATTTCTGGAAGGACCTGGACTCCATTTTGTTTTATATCAAAAAGGATACAAAATACAGTGTGATACAGCTTAGCTAAAAATACATTTCCACACACACTCAGCAGGCTTCCACTGGCCACCACTGAGGGGGCAGTGGAGCAAAGCGCTCAGATAGTCATGGCTGTCGATGCCTTTGACAGCGCAGGCTCCCCCATCACAGATCAAAATCTGGACAAACAGAGATCCCCTCCTACCCCTGATTAAGAAATGTGTCCTGACTGGGGATTGGGCGCCTGCACATGGAGCATGCCCTGAGGAGGTCAGACCGTTCCACAGACGGATGGATGAGCTCTCCATCCAAGCCGACTGCCTACTATGGGGTAGCTACGTAGTTATGCCCCAGAAGGGCAGGGAGGCGTTCATCAGGGAACTCCACAGCGAGCACCCAGTCATTGTGCTGATGAAGGCCATTGCCCGGTCACACGGTTGGTGGCCTGGCATTGATTCAGACCTGGAACACTGTGTTCGCAGATGCACGACGTGTGCCCAGCTGGGTAATGCCCCCAGGGAGGCCCCACTCAGCCCGTGGCCCTGGCCCACCAGGCCATGGTCACGCATTCATGTTGACTACGCAGGCCCGTTCATGGGAAAGATGTTCCTTATTGTGGTAGATGCACACTCGAAATGGATCGAGTGCATCATTGTGAATTCATGCACACCATCCACCACCGTGGAAAGCTTACGTACGATCTTTGCAACCCATGGCTTGCCGGACATCCTGGTTAGTGATAATGGCCCATGTTTCACAAGCTACGAATTCCGAGAGTTTATGTCGGACAATGGCATCAACCACGTCAGGTCTGCGCCGTTCAAGCCGGCCTCCAATGGCCAGGCGGAACGTGCGGTCCAAATCATGAAGCAAGGTATGCTCAGGATTCAAGGGCCCTCCCTACAATGCCGACTATCGCGTCTCCTGCTGGCCTATAGATCCCGACCGCACTTGCTCACGGGGGTCCCACCTGCAGAGCTACTAATGAAACGGATACTTAAAACTCGGTTGTCCCTCATTCACCCAGTCCTGACCGACATAGTTGAGGGCAAGCGCAAGTCACAAAACGAGTACCTTGACCGTAATTTGAGGGGGAGATGTATAGAAATAAATGATCCTATATTCGTCCTCAATCACGCCATGGGGCCCAAATGGCTTGAGGGCACTGTAATTGACAAAGAGGGAAATAGAGTCTTCGTGGTAAAACTCAACAGTGGTCAGATATGCCGTAAGCAGCTGGACCAAGTTTTAAAAAAAAGGTTCAGCATCGATACGGAGGAACCTGAAGAAGATGATAAGATGGAGCTCACAACACCGCCAGTGAATGAGCAACAAGAGCAATCAGAAGAATGCACAGTCCCTGCGGTCAGCCCGGACAGGCCGGAATCACCACAGGTGACAGACACTCACGTCAGTGTCCAATAACCAGAGCCTCAACTGCGGCGCTCCACGAGGGAGCATAGACCACCTGAAAAACTAAACCTATGATCCCAATAAGACTTTGGCGGGGGGTGGGGAGGTGATGTCATTTATGTAACCACAATGTAACACCACTCTATTACTGTATACACTCAACCTAGATGCACACCTTGACCACAAGGGGTGAACTTGTGGGAGACACTCCTTACCTGATCACACAGGTATAAAAAGGGAGGTCCCTTGCAGGGTCATCGTCTTTGGAGTCCTGTGAAGAAAGAGTTATGGTCACAGAGTGACCTTGTCCCCAGAATGTGCCTCGTGTGGTTTCATGCTGTAGAGTAAGGACTTTACACCATGTGCTTTAATTTTGCACTCTAATCTCTTGTGTGGGATCTTGTCAAAAGCTTTTTGAAAGTCCAAATACACCACATGCACTGGTTCTCCCTTGTCCACTCTATAGTTACATCGTCAAAAAATTCTAGAAGATTTGTCAAGCATAATTTCCCTTTCACAAATCCATGCTGACTTGGACTGATCCAGTCACTGCTTTCCAAATGTGCTGCTATTATATCTTTAATAATTGATTCCAACATTTTCCCCATTACCGTGTCAGGCTAACTGGTCTATAATTCCCTGTCTATAATTCAATATGATCATGGCTGATCCTGTATCTCAACACCATATTTCCACTTTCTCCCCATACCCCTTGATGCCTTTTGTGTCTAGAAATCTATCTATCTCCCTCTTAAATATATTCAATAACTTGGCCTCCACAGTCTTCTGCGGTAGAGAATTCCACAGGTTCAACATCCTCTGAGTGAAAAAATTTCTCCTCATCTCTGTAATATATTTATGCTTGGGGGTCACCTGATATCAGAGGGCGCCACTGTCGGATGTCATGTAGGCAATGTAGGAAGTCGGATCTTGTTCTTATCTGAAGTGGGAATAAAAGAGATCGGGTACACACCCGAGGCAGTTTATAATAACGGGACTCTTGTGTTATTACATTGACGATGAGGATGGGATCAAGTCAGCCCTATTGTTCCTGTGTTGAAGAGTGATGGCACTGTCAGGATTTGCGGAGGCTGCGTTCGCTCCTTACCCAGATTGAGCACTTTATTAGAGCCACTGCATTTGCTACTCAGAAAAGGTAACAACTGGGTCTGGGGTATGTCTCAAGATGAAGTCTTTGAGAAAACTAAGAGTCTGCTCCGTTTAAACAAGTTGCTTGTTCATTATGATCTGTGTGAGCATCTTGTATGAGCCTGTGATGCTTCATCATATGGTGTTGGCTGTATACTTCAACAAGCCAATGAGTCAGGTAAGCTACAACATGTTGCGTATGCTTCGAGAAGTTTATCAAAAGCGGAAAGAGCTTACAGCATGGTCGACAAAGAAGCTTTGGCCTGTGTGTATGGTGTAACAAAGATGCATCAATACCTGTTTGGTCTCCGTTTTGAACTCTAAACGAATCACAAGACACTCATTTCATTGTTTGCTAAAAACAAAGATATTCATACCAATGCATCATCCCGTATTCAGAGGTGGGCATTGACATTGTCTGGCTATAATTACATTATTCATCATAGAACCGGTACTGAGAATTGTGCCGAGTCGTTTGCCTACACCTGATGTGAAAACGCCTCAACCTGCAGATCTAATGTTGGTAGTGGATGCTTTTGAGAGTGATGAAACTCCTGTCACTGCTCAACAAGTTAGGATCTGGACCAGCCATGACCCTATTTTGTCGGTTGTGAAACGTTGTGTCCTCAGTGGTGATTGATCTGAAATACTTACGAAGATGTGTGAAGAGAGCAAACTTTACACCCGTCGCAAGGATGAGCTGTCCATTCAGTTAGATTGTTTACTGTGGAGTAATCGTGTCATCACGCCTAAGAAAGGTAGAGAAAGATTTGTACGTGAGCTACATAGCACTCATCCCGGTATTGTTATGATGAAAGCCATTGCTAGGTCTCATATATGGTTCCTTGGAATTGACTGATCTGGAATCATATGTGCATCAGTGTAATACTTGCATGTAGCTAAGTAAAGTACCAGCGGAATCTCCGTTGAGTTTTTGGTCGTGGCCATCTAAACCATGGTCGATTTTGCGGGTCCATTCCTTGGAAAGATGTTTTTTGTTGTGGTGGATGCATATTCAAAATGAATAGAGTGTATTATTATGTCATCCAGTACATCTACAGCCACTATTGAGAGCCTACGTGTTATGTTTGCTACTCATGGTTTACTTGTTGTGAGCGACAACGGATCTTGTTTCACAAGTCTTGAATTTTAGGAATTCATGTGAATTAGAAATGTGAGGTCAGCTCCATTCAAACCTGCTTCTAACAGTCAAGCAGAGCGTGCTGTTCAAACTATCAAACTAAGTATGAAAATTGTAACTCGGGGTTCACTTCAAACTCGTTTGTCGTGTATATTGCTCAGTTATAGGACAAGACCGCATACTGTGACTGGTGTTTCCCTGCTGAACTATTGATGAAGAGAAATCTCAAGACCAAGCTTTCACTTGTTCATCCTGATTTGAATGGTTGTGTTGACGTCAAAGTCAGCAATGGTATCATGATGCTGTGTCTTGCGATATTCTTGTCAATGATCCAGTGTTTGTACTGAACTATGGTCGAGGTCCAAAATGGATCGCTGGTATTGTTACAGCTAAGGAGGGTAACAGAGTGTTCATTGTCGTGCTCAAGAATGGACAAACATGCAGAAAACATGTTGACCAGTTAAATCTGCAACACACAGAAGAATTGGAACCGTTTGAGGAAGATCCAGTCAGTGACCCACCAACTATTGTTCATTCACCAGAGGCCTCTGTTGTCATTCCTGAACCCGGACCTTCAGTGTCTGATGTTGTTATTACCATTCCCACCAGAACTGTTAATCAACCTCCAGTCACAACTGACTTAGAACGTTCACCTAGAGCTGATGTTGAACTGAGACAATCAACTCGTGAGTGGAAAGCCCCAGATCGTCTTGTATTGTAAAGTGACTGATACATCATCCCCCTTTCAAGAATTAGTAATATATTTATGCTTAGGGTCACCTGACACCAGAAAGGGCCACTGTTGGATGTCATGCAGGCAATGCAGGAAGTCGGATCTTGTTTTTATCCAAAGTGGGAAGAAAAGAGATCGGATACACACTCGAGGCAGTTTATAATAACAGGACTCTTGTGTTATTACAATCTCAGTCCTAAATTTCCTACCCTGTATCCTGCATCTGTGACCCCTTGTTCTAGATTCCCCAGCCAGGGGAAACATCCTCCCCGCATCCAGTCTGTCTAACCCCGTCAGAATTTTATACGTTTCAATGTGATCCCCTCTCATTCTTTTAAACTCTAGTGAATACAGGCCGAGTCAACCCAATCTCTCCTCATACGACAGTCCTGCCATCCCAGGAATCAGTCTGGTGAACCTTGGCTGCATTCCCTCTATGGCAAGTATATCCTTTCTTAGAAACAACCAAAACTGCACACAATACTCCAGGTATGGTCTCACCAAGGCCCTGTATAACTGTAGTAAGACATCCCTGCTCCTGTACTCAAATCCTCTTGCAATGAAGGCCAACATACCATTTGCCTTCCTAACTGCTTGCTGCACCTGCATGTTTGCTTTCAATGACTGGTGTACAAGGACACCCAGATTTCTTTGTACATCGACACTTCCCAAGCTATCACCATTTAAATAATACTTTGTCTTTATGTTTTTCCTACCAAAGTGGATAACTTCACATTTATCCATGTTATACTGCAGCTGCCATGTGTTTGCCCACTCACTCAACCTATTTAAATCGCCTTGCAGCATCTTTACATCCTCCTCACAACTCAAATCCCACCTAGTTTTGTGTCGTCAGCAAACTTGGAAATATTACATTTGATTCCCTCATCCAAATCATTTATATATATATATATATATATATAGTGAATAGCTGGGGCCCAAGCACTGATCCCTGTGGTACCCCACTAGTCACTGCCCACCACCCCAAAAAAGACCCGTTTATTTCTATTTTCTGTTTCCTGTCAGTTAACCAATTTTCAATCCATGCCAGTACATTACCCCAATCCTATGTGCTTTAATTTTGCACACTAACCTCTTATGTGGGACTTTATCAAAGGCCTTCTGAAAATCCAAAGACACTACATCCACTGGTTCTCCCTTATCTATTCTATCAGTTACATCCTCAAAAAACTCCAATAGGTTTGTCAAACATGATTTTCCTTTCATAAATCCATGTTGAACTTTATTTAATCCCGTTAATATTATTTAAGTGTCCCGTTATCACATCCTTTATAATAGACTCTAGCATTTTCCCTACTACTGATGTTAGGCTAACCGGTCTGGAGTTCCCTGTTTTCTCTCTCACTCCTTTTTTAAATAGTGGGATTATATTTTCCACTCTCCAATCTGCAGGAACTGTTCCATAATCTATAGAATTTTGGAAGATGACAACCAATGCATCCACTATTTCCATGGCTATCTTTTTTAGTACCCTAGGATGCAGATTATCAGGCCCTAGGGATTTATTAGCTTCCAGTCCCATTAGTTTCACCAGCACTATTTTCTTACAAATAATAATTTCCTTTAATTCCTCTTGCTCATTAGACCCTTGGTTCCCTAGCGTTTCTGGGACGTTATTTATGTCCTCTTCCGTGAAGACAGAACCATTTATTTAATTTATTTAATTGTTCTGCCATTTCCTTGTTCCCCATTATAAATTCTCTCATTTCTGACTGTAAAGGACCTACAGTTATCTTCACTAATCTTTTTCTTTTTACGTACTTGTAGTTATGACAGTACAGTTAGCAATAAATAACTGGGAACATTTTTGGAACAACAAGGCCTAGTACAGGTTACATCTAAATCAAGTAGCAACAGAGAGCCTTATGAAGAACATTGAGGCAGCTATCATGAATCATTTAAGCCAGATAAGTGGTGGGGGAGGACAGGGAGAAAAAAGGATCTGCAGAGAGACCGATTGTAATCCAGAGAGGCATACATGAATTGGACACCAAGCACAAGCAGAACTAGTGGATTTGAACATGGGTAGATCTATATCAAGGTGCAAATACATGCAAGAAACATTAGGAAGTATATACAGGAAGTGGAGGTTGTGGTTGCAACAGGGAACTGCGATGATCAGCATTATCAGAAACATGGCTAAATAAGGAGAATGAAAATGAATATATCATTCAGGGTTGTAGAGTGTTCAGAAAAGACAGGACAAAGAGGAGCTAGTGCAAAAATATATATATCTAGGACATGTGGGAGGTAACCAGGATTGATCCTGTGGTTGGGGATAAGCTACAGATTCCAGATTTCACCCACAACAAATCTCTAATGAACAAAACCCAAGCTAACAGTAGGAGTGTGCTACAAGCTCCCACCACCCCCCTGCCCCAAGCTAGCATGAGGAGGACAACAAATTGATCTACAAAGAGATAAGAAGAGTATGTAAGAACAGGAGATGTATTTTAATGGGAGACTTCAAAGAACTTAAAATAAATGAGGAAAATCCAAGTTGTCTCGAGTTGGAACTGGTAAATGTAATGCATGATTGTTTTATGCCCCAGTGGTAAAGGAACCAGCAAGAGGCAGTGTCCTCTTGATCTAGAATTTGCAGACGATACAGGAAATGGAAGTCTTCGCACTGGTGGGGACAGTGACCATAATATGATAAACTTTACCATAATCTGGGAGTTAGATATACCTAAGACAGAAGCCAGGTATTTAACTTCAAAAAGGCTAAATTCAGTAAATAGAGGGAACAACTAATGCAAATAGATTGGTGGAACCTGTTAAACATCATTTCAGGAGAGGACAAGTAGAACATCTTTAAAGTTATAATTCTGAACATGCAGGATTAATATGTACCAAAAACTAATACCTAAACAAATGAAACCCCAAATGGATTTATAAACAAAATAAAGTTGAAATAAACATGAAACATAGCCTCTCCAAATCTTGCAGAGAGAAATCGGAAAGGGGTTCATTGGGAGGAATAAAAGCATATACAGATACAGATGATTGGAGGGGCGAAACGAGATGTAGAAAAAAACATAGCAGCAGAGGCTAACCACAATAGCAAAGATTCTTTTGGTGCCATAACAGTAGGAGTGCAGTCAGAGAAGAGGTGGAAACCATAAAAGGTGCAAGTAGAATCAAAACTGAGGATGAGCAGAAGATAGTTAATATTCTGAATAATTACTTTCTCCAAGTATTCACAAGCAACATGGCCTCCCCAAACGAACATAAATGAAGTAAAGCAAATAATTAACTGAAATAGAAGTCTTAGAAAAATGACTCACAATGAAAATATCATCAGGGATAGCTAGTATTTATCCCAGTGTACGGAAAAAGACTTGGGAGGAGATTTGAAAGACATTGACGATTATTATGAGGGAATCACTGGACACCGAGAAGCTCCAAGTAGATTGAAGATCAATCAGTATAGCGCCCATGTTCAA
The DNA here is from genome assembly GCF_044704955.1 of Pristiophorus japonicus. Lineage (NCBI taxonomy): Eukaryota > Metazoa > Chordata > Chondrichthyes > Pristiophoridae > Pristiophorus > Pristiophorus japonicus. Next base: position 230,291,229 of record NC_091981.1, read on the forward strand.
AAGGAGATAAAGTAGACACATGCAACTACAGACCCGTTAGTCTCACCTCCATTTCATGTAAATTGGTAGAATTACTCATGAAGAATGTGCTTGGAGGTATTCTGTATAACAATAATCTATTAAACAAACAGTTGCCAATATGGATTCAGAAATGTAGGATAATGCCTGAGCAACCTCCTCAACGGCTTTGTGGAAGTAACAACCCAAATGGACTGTGGGAAGCCATTGGTACCTAGGCTTTGAAAAGGCATTTGACAAAGACCCTCATAAGAACATAAGAAATAGGAGCAGTAGTAGGCGATTTGGCCCCTTGAGCCTGCTCCGCCATTCAATAAGATCATGACTGATCTGATCTTCACCTCAACTCTATTTTCTTGTCTGCTCCCCATAACCCTTGACTGCCCTATAGTTCAAAAATCTGTCTATCTCCACCTTAAATATATTCAATGACCCAGCCTCCGCAGCTCTCTAGAGCAGAGAATTCCATAGATTTACAATCCTCAGAGAAGAAATTCCTCCTCATCTCTGTTTTAAATGGGCGACCCCTTATTCTGAAACTATGTCCCCTAGTTCTAGATTACCCCACGAGGGAAAACATCCTCTCTGCATCTACCTTGTCGAGCCCCCTCAGTATCTTATATGTTTTAAAAAGATCACCTCTCACTCTTCTAAACGCCAATGAGTATAGGCCCAACCTACACAATCTTTCCTCGTAAGTCAACCCCATCATCTCAGGAATCAACCTAGTGAACCTTCTCTGAACTGCTTCCTATGCACGTATATCCCTCTTTAAATAAGGAGACCAAAACTGTACGCAGTACTCCAGATGTGGCCTCACCAATACCCTGTACAGTTGTAGCAAGACTTCTCTGCTTTTATACTCCATCCCCTTTGCAATAAAGGCCAACATTCCATTTGCCTTCTTGATTACTTGCATACTACATACTAACTTTTTATGTTTCATGCAGAAGGACCCCCCGGTCCCTCTGTACTGCAGCATTTTGTAATTTCTCTCCATTTAAATAATAATTTGCTTTTTTATTTTTCCTGCCAAAATGGATAACCTCTTTCCCACATTATACTCCATCTGCCAAATGTGTGCCCACTCACTTAGCCTGTCTATATGCCTTTGAATATTTTTTGTGTCCTCCTCACAACTTGCTTTCCCTCTCATCTTTGTATCATCAGCAAACTTGGCTACATTACACTCGGTCCCTTCATCCAGGTCATTAATATGAATTGTAAATAGTTGAGGCCCCAGCACCGATCCCTGTGGCACCCCACTAGTTACCGTTTGCCAACCGGAAAATTACCTATTTATCCCGACTCTCTGTTTTCTGTTAGTTAGCCAATCCGCTGTCCATGCTAATATATTACCTCCAACCCCATGAGCTTTTATCTTGTGCAGTAACCTTTTATGTGGTTAGAATTCAAAAGAGGAGGACTAAGGGTTTAATTAAGAGTGAGAAAATAGAGTATGAGCGGAAGCTTGCAGGGAATATAAAAACTGACTGCAAAAGCTTCTATAAATATGTGAAGCGAAAAAGATTAGTAAAGCCAAATGTAGGTCCCTTGCAGTCGGATTCAGGTGAAATTATAATGGGGAACAAAGAAATGGCAGACCAATTGAACCAATGCTTCGGTTCTGTCTTCACGAAGGAAGATACAAATAACCTTCCGAAGGTACTAGGGGACAGTGGGTCTAGTGAGAAGGAGGAACTGAAAGATATCCTTTTTAGGCGGGAAATTGTGTTAGGGAAATTGATGGGATTGAAGGCCGATAAATCCCCGGGGCCTGATAGTCTGCATCCCAGAGTGCTCAAGGAATTGGCCCTAGAAATAGTGGCTGGATTGGTGATTATTTTCAAACAATCTATCGACTCTGGATCAGTTCCCATGGACTGGAGGGTAGCTAATGTAACACCACTTTTTAAAAAAGGAGGGAGAGAGAAAGAAAACGGGTAATTATAGACCTGTTAGCTTGACATCAGTAGTGGGGAAAATGTTGGAATCGATCATGAAGGACGAAATAGCAGCGCATTTGGAAAGCAGTGACAGGATCGGATCAAGTCAGCATGGATTTATGTAAGGGAACTCATGCTTAACAAATCTTCTGGAATTTTTTGAGGATGTAACTAGCAGAGTGGACAAGGGAGAAGCAGTGGATGTGGTATATTTGGACTTTCAGAAGGCTTTTGACAAGGTCCCGCACAAGAGATTGTTGTACAAAATCAAAGCACATGGTATTGGGGGTAATATACTGATGTGGATAGGGAACTGGTTCGCAGAGAGGAAGCAGAGGGTCGGGATAAATGGGTCCTTTTCAGAATGGCAAACAGTGACTAGTGGAGTGCTGCAGGGCTCAGTGCTGGGACCCCAGCTCTTTACAATATACATTAACGATTTGGATGAAGGAATAGAGTGTAATATCTCCAAGTTTGCAGATGACACTAAACTGGGTGGCTGTGTGAGCTGTGAGGAGGACGCTAAGAGGATGCAGGGTGACTTGGACAGGTTTAGGTGAATGGCCAAATGCATGGCAGATGCAGTATAATGTGGATAAATGTGAGGTTATCCATTTTGGGGGCAAAAACACGAAGGCAGAATATTATCTGAATGGCGGCAGACTAGGAAAAGGGGAGGTGCAACGAGACCTGGATGTCATGGTTCATCAGTCACTGAAAGTGGGCACGCAGGTACAGCAGACGGTAAAGAAGGCAAATGGTATGTTGGCCTTCATAGCTAGGGGATTTGAATATAGAAGCAGGGAGGTCTTACTGCAGTTGTACAGGGCCTTAGTGAGGCCTCATTTGGAATATTGGGCCCAAGTTTCCACATGATTTGCGCCTGATTTTTAGGAGCAACTGGTGGAGAACGGACTATCTTAGAAATCGCAATTCTCCACATTTTTTTTTCTGCAGTTCTAGTCAGGTAGAACAGTTCTACTTTGGAACAGAATTTTTTCTTCAAAAGGGGGCGTGTCCGGCCACTGACGCCTGATTTCAAAGTTTCCACAGTGAAAACGTACTCCAAACTAACTTAGAATGGAGCAAGTTGAAGATTTTTGTAGAACTGAAAAAACCTGTTCTACACATTAAAAAATCAGGCGCAGGTTACAAATTCGGCGTCCAGAACGAGGTGGAGGGGGGGAGGAAGGGAAGTCATTAAATTCTACAATAAATCCTTATTTATACTTCTACAAATATTATACAAATAAATCCAACCTGAATAAACATTTATAAGCAAAGAAAAGATTAAATAAACCATCTTCCTACCTGTGTGAAAGTGCTTCAGTCAGCTCAGCGATGTGGCGTCATTCCCGCGAACGGGAGGGAGGGACAGGCAGGCAGTAACCAGGCAGCAAGCAGCCTTCCACTTGAGGTGGAAGCCTTACAGTCAGCTCAGCGATGTTCCCGCGAATGGGAGGGAGGGGCAGGCAGGCAGTAACCAGGCAGCAAGCAGCCTTCCACTTGAGGTGGAAGCCTTACAGTCAGCTCAGCGATGTTCCTGCGAACGGGAGGGAGGGAGGAAGGGAGGGGCAGGCAGGCAGTAACCAGGCAGCAAGCAGCCTTCCCCTTGAGGTGGAAGCCTTACAGTCAGCTCAGCGATGTTCCCGCGAATGGGAGGGAGGGGCAGGCAGGCAGTAACCAGGCAGCAAGCAGCCTTCCCCTTGAGGTGGAAGCCTTACAGTCAGCTCAGCGATGTTCCCGTGAACGGGAGGGAGGGAGGGGCAGTAAGCAGGAAGCCTCAGTGCTGATGGCAATGTGGTTTTATTAAAAAATGTTCAAAAATTAAACAGCTACAAAGAACGACAAAAATAGCCGAGTGCCAATGTTTCCTTCACACTGCGCATGCGCGAACGCTCCAACGCGCACGCGCAGCGTTGCCGGCAGGAAAAAAACAAATTTAAATAGTACCTGCCCCCTCCCACTTACAAAATCAGCGCGAGTGTAGGCTCCGCCCCCCTGGGCGCCGCGCCAAACAGACAAGGAGCTGCAGGGCTCTCCAGAATCGCGAGGTTTTTTTTCCAGCTCGGAGGGGCGCCCGTTTTTTATCGTGTGGAAACTTGGGGCCCATAGTGTTCAGTTTTGGTCTCCTAGTCTGAGAAAGGACGTTCTTGCTATTGAGGGAATGCAGCGAAGGTTCACCAGACTGATTCCAGGGATGGCTGGACTTCATATGAGGAGAGACTGGATCAACTGGGCCTTTATTCACTGGAGTTTAGAAGGATGAGAGGGGATCTCATAGAAACATATAAGATTCTGACGGGACTGGACAGGTTAGATGTGGGAAGAATGTTCCCGATGTTGGGGAAGTCCAGAACCAGGGGACATAGTCTTAGGATAAGGGGTAGGCCATTTAAGACTGAGATGAGGAGAAACTTCTTCACCCAGAGAGTTGTCAACCTGTGGAATTCCCTACCGCAGAGAGTTGTTGATGCCAGTTCACTGGATATATTCAAGAGGGAGTTAGATATGGCTCTTACGGTTAAGGGGATCAAGGGATATGGAGAGAAAGCAGGAAAGGGGTGCTGAAGGAATGATCAGCCATGATCTTATTGAATGGCGGTACAGGCTGAATGGCCTACTCCTGCACCTATTTTTCTATGTTTCTATGTTTCTACCTTATCGAATGCCTTCTGGAAATCCAAATTCACCACATTCACTGGTTCCCCCTTATCCACCCTGCTTGTTACATGCTCAAAGAACTCCAGCAAATTTGTCACACATAATTTCCCTTTCATAAAAACATGCTGACTCTGCTTGACAAATTATAATTTTCCAAATGTCCTGCTATTGCTTCCTTAATAATGGACACCAGCATTTTCCCAGCGATGGATGTTAGGCTAATTGGGCCTACAGCCACACTAGTCTGAAAATGCCTGATCTCATCTGATCTCAAAAGCTAAACAGAGTCAGTCCTGGTTAGTACTTGGATGGTAGACCACCTGGGAATACCAGATGCTGTAGGCTTTATTCCATGCCAGGGTGTCCTTGGAGATGGAGCACGCAGTGTCCACCGGTACACTCGCGGCCTTCCGCAAGAGGTGGGCGCTGGAGGGACTAGAGTGCATTGTTACCCCCGGCAACCAGATTTTATATGTTTTAAAGTTTAATTTGTTTTAATTGCCGGATTTTTAGTGTCCCCCTCCCCTTTTATAGGGGGCACTTGGTTTTAATGCCCCCCCAAAAAAAAGTCACAAAAAGAAACACAAAAAACCCCCCAAAAAAACATTTATAAAAAAAAGGGGCAGTTAAGTGTCTGGAGTGTGCCCCAGATCGGGGGGCACTTGATCTAATGTTTATTTTGTCCCCAAAAGAGTTGTTAGGCTAACTGGTCTATAGTTTCCTGCTTTCTTTCTGCCTCCTTTTGTAAATAGGGACATTACATCTGCGGTTTTCCAATTCGCTGGGATCTCCCCAGAGTCCAGGAAATTTGGGTAGATTATAACCAATGCATCCACTATCTCTGCAGCCACTTCTTTTAAGATCCTAGGATGCAAGCCATCAGATCCAGGGGACTTGACAACCTTTAGTCCTTTTATTTTACCGAGTACTATTTCTTTAGTGATAGTGATTGTTTTAAATTCCTCCCTCCCTATAACCCCTTGATTATCCATTATTGGGATGTTTTTAATGTCTTCTACCATGAAGACCGATACAAAATATTTGTTCAAAGTCTCTGCCAGTTCCCTGTTCCCCATTATTAATTCTCCATGTCTCATCCTCTAGGGGACCAACATTTACTTTAGCCACTCTCTTCCTCTTTATATACCTATAGAAACTCTTACTCTCTTTTTTTATATTTTTTGCTAATTTACACTCATAATCTATTTTCCCTTTCTTTATTTTTTTTTAGTTGTCCTTTGCTGTTTTTTAAAAGTTTCCCAATCCTCTGGCCTCCCACTAATCTTGGCCACTTTTCAATTTAATACCATCCTTTATTTCCTCAGTTAGCCATGGATGGTTCTCCCTTCTCTTAAAGTCTTTACTTCTCACTGGAATATATTTTTGTTGAGAGTTATGAAATATCTCCTCAAATGTCTGCCACTGCTTATCAACCATCTTACACTTTAATCTATTTTCCCAGTCCACTTTAGCCAACTCTTCATACCTTTGTAGTCTCCTTTAGTTTGAGACATAACTTTCTCACCCACCAACTGAATTTGAAATTCAACCATGTTATGATCACCCTTTACTCGGAGATCATTTATTAATCTTGTCTCATTACACAGTATCAGATCTAAGATAGCCTGCTCCCTGGTTGGTTCCGCAATGTACTGTTCAAGGAAACCATCCCGGATACACTCTATGAACTCTTCCTCAATTTGATTTGTCCAATCAATATGAAGATTAAAATCACCCATGATTATTGCCATTTCTTCTTTACAAGCTTTCATTATTTATTGATTTAGACTCCATCCAACAGTGTAGCTACTGTTAGGGGGCCTATAGACTATGCCCACCTTCTTCTCCTTATTATTTCTTATCTCCACCCAAACTGATTCTACATCTTGATCTTCTGAGCCAATATAATTTCTCACTACTGCACTGATCACATCTTTTGTTAACAGAGCTACTCCACCTCTTTTTGCTTTCTGTCTGTCCTCCTGAATTTTCAAATACCCCTAAATATTCCGTTTCCAGCTTTGGTCATCTTGCGGCCTCATGTAAGACTATTTAACAAATTCAAAGGTGAAGGGATTAGGGTAAACCCTGGAAATGGATAAAAAAATAAACAGGTTTTAAAATAGAAAACAACAAGTACTTTGTACAGGATGTATGTCATGGTGTGGGGAAGTGCTGAGTGGGATGTACCAGAGCTCTGTGCTGGGACCACTCATGTTTCTCATTTATATAGCATCAATCCAAGGGTCCTTAAATAATTGAGACAGGTGTTATGAGAGCCCTTTGCCCATATCTTTCATAGCTTGCTAGAGCAGTGAACTGTTTCATCAGACTGGAAGGATGTTTTGGAGATTTTTGACGAAGGGGAGAAAATTAGCAAGGATTTAGGGAGAGCATTCTGGTTTATAGTTGGACTATTGTTTGATGACAAACTGCACTTTACTTCATGTTCTCAAAGAGACCATGTTATGACAGACACTAGCATGAATTAGTAAGTAGGGGATTATTCTAGTTAGGTTTAGTTTTTTTTAATTTATTCGTTCACAGGATGTGGGTGTTGCTGGCAAGGCCGGCATTTATTGCCCATCCTGAATTGCCCTTTGAGAACATGGTGGTGAGCCACCGCCTTGAACCACTGCAGTCCATGTGGTGAAGGTGCTCCCGCAGTGCTGACTTTGTTGTAGCTGTTTGATACAACTGAGTAGCTTACTAGGCCATTTCAGAGGGCAGTTAAGAGTCAACCACTTTGCTGTGGATCTGGAGTCACATATAGCCCAGACCAGGTAAAGATGGCAGATTTCCTTCCGTGAAGGACATTACTAGCTTTTAAATTCCAGATTTATTTAATTAACTGAATTTAAATTCTCCAGCTACCATAGTGTCTCATGTCAGCTGTAGTTCAATTCAATATTTATAGTAGGGTGTCAGGATATTAGCAGTAGTGGTCATTCACAAATTTGAACTGTCTGCTGTGATTGCCATTTGACAAAGACGTGAATCTGTAATTTTAAAAGGGCTCTAATTTTAACAATGTTCAGAATATTTAAAACAACTAAGAAATGCAGAAAGCTTTCATAGTTTATGATCAGATTGTTTTGTTGGTGTCTAGCAACTTATTCACAGCGAAAAAATACTAAAAGCATTAAAAAAAATAATACTGCTAACACGGCACAGCTGCATGTGCCAGTACCATCAATCACGGCTAGCTGTTGCAGTTGTGGTTGGCAGAGCTAATTGTTTGCTCAGTCGTTGTTTATTAAGAGGAGGTCAAAGGTTGGGCCAGTCATTAGCCTTGTTCAACATCTGCATGCTCAGAGGCATGTATTAGACACTAATGAAATGTTATTCTTCACTGACAGTAATCATCAGCACTGCTAGGTGGATCCACGTCACTGTGACTGCAGTGCGTTCCTCCCATCCTGCCTCTTAATTCACATTGTCAGGATTTTTGGTTCTGGGTTCTAACTTAAAGCAGAAGCTGGGTCAAGTGAACAGCTGAAGCCGATCATCACGACATTTCCTGACAAGGCTCCAGCAGCTGCGGGCCAGGCCTAATTCTGTACAGGAAGTAAGGCCCCCCGACTAGGAGGTGTAAAAAGCTAGCAGCACATAGTTTCCACTGGTTGCAGCAGTGGATATACTTGTGTCCTGTGTCCGAGACAGAACTGTTCCTGCCAGAGCGAGTGACACACTTGGATCTAGTTTGGTATGCTTGATCGGCATCTAATGACTCCTGATCCTGAACACCTTTTTTCTGAGGTAAGCATGTGGTTTATATCTGCAGGCCAGAGGGTGAGCAATGAGCCCAGTCCCACAGGACAATGCAGTAATGCACTGTTTAGTGAATGTTACATTCAGGAACTTCAGCTGATCGATGACAAAGCGACATTGCTCAGCATTCCCAGTGGTATCCTGTTGTTTATATGTTCCGACAATATGACAGAACATACTAACACAAGTTAATGGAAAGTAAATTAAAAGACATTCCTTTTAAATTTCTACAATTTTGTTTTTCTATCAATTCAGGAGCAATTGATGCACTAAATAGCAAGGTGACAATGGTATGCAGTCAGAAACTCCGATAGACGGAAAATAAAGTAAACCAAACATGGCCTCCTTTTGCATCTTTTGTATGCTAAACAGTAACTTAACACAACTCAAGGACTGGTTCATTACTTAATTCATACTGAACTATACCCAGTGGATTAAACTTTCTTTTGTAATATTGCTTTAATAATTCGGCTTGTAGGTTACCCCCACATCTCTATTCTTACAACTTTACAGCAATAGTTAGAATACTGAGCTGGCTACAACGGTTTAAAAAAAAGCCTTTAAAAGCTCTTTTACTAATGTTGAATTTAAACAGGCCAATGTCTTCAAATTTGGCAATTTTTCTGTTGTTTATAAATACACTATACAGTGATGTAAATCATCTAGCTATGCATCATTATCATGACAATGATGCATGCCTTCTCAAATGTTTGCCACCACTTTTCATTGAAAACCAGCTGGGAAAAAAAAGAGTATTTATTTAGCTGAATGAAGAATTATGTTTTTATTTCTATCACTTGTATGAAAACATTAACTGCCAAACAAGTGACCTATAGACAACTAATTATCCAACTATGGGGTTTTAGGACTTATTGATTGTTTCCCTTTAAAACTAAATTTTGTCTTTGCCATTACACACGATAGAGACTAGCTCTAATCTGAAATACAAACAGAAACTACGGCCCCAATATTGGTGGGAAGGTGTGGAGGGAGTGGGTGAGTTGTAGCAGAATGCAGGTAACATTGAGGTCTTGCCGAATTTACCGGTGGGACCTCATTTATTGTCCAGCAACCAGCCAGATTGAGAGGTAGACCACAACTGGGGAGCAGAGAGGAGGGAAGGAGGGAGAGATCATGGAGGTTGGGGGGGCGGGGGGAGTGGGAAAAGCCGGGGGGGGGTGGGATCGGAAAGCGGGAAGGATTGGAAAGGTGGTGGGTAGAGATCGGAAAGGCCGGAGAGAGATCAGAAAGGGCGGGGGGATGAGATCACCAATGCAGTACTGGAAAGACAGTTACCTGCTGGATCTGACTGTTCCCGCCCCCCTTCAGCTGCCGTTTTTCCAGACCCCTGGAAAACAAGGCTCTTAAATCTAAATCAGCCCTTAAATTTAAAACTGTGGTAAAGTTCGGGGCATGCAGCACTTTAAAATATTTTAATTACGGACCTGCCTCTGGAGAGCAGGTTGGTCGCCCAACCTGCCTCCGTCAAAACCAGAAGTGGGCGCATTAGAGGTGAGTTGGGGGTTGGGCTTCCAATTTTTGAAATCTTAACCCCATCCTGGGGTGGGGTTAAAATTCTCCTCAACAAGTCACTCAAAGTTTGAAAGAGAAAGCTATATTAATGTATCAGATGGGACCCTTCATCAGAACTAGGCAAATGTCCTAATCTCCTGTTTTTGCACAATTTGTAAACACTATTGCCTGAGTCTTTCAATGTTTAAAAAAATCATGCTTTGCTGCCCCTGGTTGTGAGCTGCTGACAATTTTTATTAACTGTTTTTAGATCTGATTCTTGCCACTTCAAATTAAAGAAAAAGAGTTTGTTGGGAAGGAATCCTGAGCTGTTAAATTAATCATGCTGGGTATTTGAAGTGTCTGACAGCAGTTGTCCAACACCTGTTCCACGAGAAGCTCCATGTCTTTATTTGGTGAACTGTTAAAGGTTGAAGAAGGCCCTTATAATATAGACTGGAAGCTTCAAATTGTTAAGTGATTGCTGTATTTTTAACTCTGTATGCTGTTTTGGCCCATTAATGCCCCCTTTTTACTATGCTTTTAATAGTAAAATAATTTATATTTAAAAATGTAATACAGTAGAGGTTATGGGATTCATAACAGAAAAGAATATAGTGTGACACGTTAAGTCCTAAGCATTTTTTTAAATTTGACTTCAACATACTTTTTAGCTCTTATTTATTTCCTTCCAAGCTCATTTTAGGCACTATTTAGACTTCACTTCCTAGTTTAAAAGCGATAAATACTGTTTAAATCAATATGAATGATGGCAGAATTGCTTTTACTGGCAGATATCAGAGGCTGAGTATTATTGGTATGTTCCCTGAAATACAAATGCAGGCAGGGTTGTTTTTGTTCCATGTGTGTCCATTAGTCTCCCAATTCTCTGATTATCAGTACAGAAATATTTGATTTTCATTATTTTATCCAGAATTGTGAAGGAAAAGATGTTTCAAAAACATATAAAAATTTCTTTTTTTTCCACCGCCCCCAAGAAACAGCAGATGCCTTGCGAAAATTAAAGTTTACTATGAATTCATCGTGTAATATTGGTGTACCAAGAATGAGAAATGATGCACACAAAGTGCCTCATCAGGAACAGCTGTATAGGTTTTCATGAAGAAAAAGATCATGGCCCAGATTTTGCTGAAAAAAATAATGGCTCGTGAACGATGCACGTTGTTAATAATGTGTAAATTGCCTGGCACATTGCAGCGAGGTAGAGATATCTTGTAATTTGCAAATTGCCACAAGTTTCTGGCTGATTTGCGCGTTCCGCTGTTAGCTTCACTAAAATGGCATCTCCTGCTTAATCTCCCTGTGCTTTTCATGAAGTCGCTGCATTTTCACATTAACTGCCCATTAAACTTGCCACAGAAAGTTAAGTCTAGCAATTACAAGTGTAAATACCCTTTTAACAACGTGATAATTGTAATGATCGCCAATCAACCTCTCTTGTCCAGAAAGTAAACAATTATAAAGTGTAGAGTCTCATTCCTTTAGGTTGTGAATTTTAGTTGGAGATTTTAAAAATGTCAAATTTTTCATTTAAAAATGCTTTTCTTTCTTTTCTGTCTCTTTTTTTTCCACTCTCAATCCGATCTTTCTCTCTCTTTATTTCTCTTTTCAAACCTGATTTTACATTGAATTTACCCACTCTCTAATTCACCCTCCTTGTCGGTTTTAAAACCTAAATGAGCAATTGTAAGTCTAACTGATGGGGCATGCAGCGAGATGCCCTGCTCCAGCAGAATCTGGTCCCTTGTATTTATTTAGTGCCTTATAGCACCCCAGAAACTTTGCAAAGCGGTTCGCGTAGAATGAATGTCATTGAGCAGCTGTTATTTTTGTGTGGGTAATCGTGGCAGTGATTTATCACAAACGACCTGTGCCTACATAGACACTGCAGTGCTGTATGCTAGAAATTGCTTTTGGTGCTATAGCGGATGGATGCTTTAATGATTTCTACAACATTTTTTTATCTGCCATTTTAATACTAAGTTAACCTGTTTATGTTAAACTGGCTAACACTTCTCCAAAAGTAGAGGAGGAGTGTCACGCAATGTAGAATTATTGTTGGGAGTCCAACGAGGCCGATTCCATGAATTCAGAGGGCTGAGTTATGAGGAATGATTGTTCACCGAGGGCTGTTACTCTCTGGACATGCAAAGGATGGGGGAGAACTTGATCTCGGTCCTTTTTTTATAAACTTCTCATGGGAGTGGAAATTTTGGAAGCAGGGAAGTGTTGTCATCTGCTGAATTAGAGGACCGGGACTTTTACCGCCCAGCCGGGAAGTCCTACCTCCGACTTGGAATTGGGCCTTACGCCCCTCCGATGCTCCGTTTCCTTTGGGGTGGTCCTGGGACGGTAGCGCCGCACTGAGTCCAGCGCTACACAGATGCTCCACGTAGCGTGACTCGCTACAACGTCCCTCCCCTTCTATTAAAGACCAGGGCCACTGCACACTCTGCACAGCCCTTTGCTGGTGGCCCAGTGACGCGTGAGACTGGGCCAGTAGCCCGGCACCCAACACGCGCCGGGCTGCACGATGTCAGCCCGATCCACACTAGGGCCACTATGGTCGGGCAGACCAACAAAGATGTCGGCCCGGGGTGCTGCAGGCCTCCCCTTTAAACAGCACCCTGGAAGCAGATGTCCGCAAGCTTCGCGACCCGCCTCGCAGCCCATGAGGCGTTAAAAGGGTCGGCACGGGGTGGTGAGGTGTCTACGTGCACAGCAATGACGTCAGCGCCTCCCAATCTCCGGAGCAATTTCCCGGGAGGCGGTAGGGCACCTCTCCCCAGGGCGAAAGCTACCTTGAGCCCCCTGGAGTTGCTAATGGGGTGCAAAAAAAGAGGCAATTTGGCCCCCAAATATTTAGACAATAAGTAGGCGATAGAATTGTGGAACAGATTACCAGCTGGGGTCGTGGAACAGAAAATCATGGCATTGGTCAATAGAAAAGGCTACAACTCCACTGAGCACACACAAATCTAGGCTGACATTCCAATGCTGTGCTGAGGGAGCACTGCACTGTCGGAGGTGCCGTCTTTCAGATGAGACGTTGAACCGAGGCCCTGTCTGCTCTCTGAAGTGGACGTAAAAGATCCTATGGCACTATTTCAAAGAAGAGAAGAGGAGTTATCCCCGGTGTCCTGGCCAATATTTATCTTTCAATCAACATAACAAAAAACAGATTATCTGGTCATTATCACATTGCTTTTTGTGGGAGCAAATTGGCTGCCGCGTTTCCCACATTACAACAGTGACTACACTCCAAAAGAACTTCATTGGTTGTAAAGCGCATTGAGACGTCCAGTGGTCGTGAAAGGCACTATATAAATCTGATCGATCACAGCAATAGGATCATGCAAGTTTCTACAAGATGCTCAGGCAGCTAACATGATGTCTACCATCTATCCTACACTGTCTACCATCCCCCCCAATATTCGATCCTCCCAGGAACACAGTAGTATGGCTGTTCAGGGATGTGGAATACCCCCTACACATGTGGCTCATGACACCCTGTTGCAAACCCACCATGCCTGGGCATTACGGGTACAATAAAAGCCAGCTAATCACCAGGATCATTATTGAGCACACTATAGGGATGCTGAAACAAAGGTTCAGGTGTCTCAACAGGTTTAGGAACTCCTTACTATATGGCCCACAAAGAGTCTCTCACGTCGTAGTGATGTGCTGTCTACTGCACTACCTCGCCCCACAGAGAGGCCTGCATTTCGAGGAGGCACAAGAACAGCAACAGTCCTTAATGGATGAGGAAGACCATGAGGACGACAAGGAGGCAGCCGAACAAGGAGGGTCATCTCAATGCCTCGCAGTAAGAGATGTGAAGGATGAGCTAATTATACAGCAATTCCAGTGACATCATTCCCCTGCCCTGAAAAGTTACATGTAGACCCTCTGCTTAACAGTCCTGTAATATACTTCACCACTCCCTTCACCCTGCATTAAAGAATATTCAAACCATTCAGACAACTTCAATATCAATGACATACTGACAATGCGAACCCAAGCTGCTATTAAAAAGCACAATGCAAACAAAAGTGCAACATGTGATAAAGTTGATTAATTTAATGGCAATGCTTTTTTTTGAAGAAGGTTTACTAGCTTTGGTACTCCTATGAGGTGCTTCCCTAGTGGCCTCAGCAGCTTTGATTTTATGGCTGGGCCTCTTCAGTCCTCATCTCTGTCCTATTCAGCAGAGCTGGGACAGGATCTTGCCTCCTGTGAGCTTTCTTCTGAGCTGTCCCTGCCACCACTACCTGCTGCTGCTGCTCACTCATGCTGGGTGTTTCACCACATTCAGGCCCCTCTAACTCACTATCTAATCCACTCAGAGTACCAACGTGGAGCTGGTGTCTAGGAGAGATGGAGTGTTTGACGATGCATTCTTAGGAGGATTCTCCTCCTCCAAGGCGTCTTCCGCAGTAGCCTCTTGCTGCCGAGAAGGACGTAGAGAAAAAAAAAAGGGACAAGAGTTAGTACTCCAGATAGAAGCTGGACATTTGCATGTGACAGTCTTGAGAATGTAGTTTGAAGTTGTGAAACTTGCTGCATATTTGCTGAGTTTAATGAAGGGATACAGGTAATATGCAATCACCCTGCATGGACAATGTACAGCAGGTACATCAATGCACTGGAGAAGTACCACCAATGCTGCCTCCGCAAAATTCTGCAAATCCATTGGCAGGATAGGTGCACCACTGTCAGCATTCTCTCTCAGGCCAACATCCCCAGCATTGAAGCATTGATCACACTCAATCAGCTCCGATGGGCGGGCCACGTAGTCCGCATGCCTGATACAAGGCTCCCAAAACAGGCACCCTACTCCGAGCTCCGACATGGCAAGCGAGCACCAGGAGTGTAGAGAAAATGCTTCAAGGACACCCTCAAAGCCTCCCTGAAAAAATGTCACATCCCCATCGACTCTTGGGAATCCCTGGCCCATGACCGCTCAAAGTGGAGAAGAAGCATCCGGGAGGGCATCGAACACTTTGAGTCTTTTCGTCAGAAGCATGTGGTAGTCAAGTACAAACAGCGGAAGGAGCGTACGACAAATCAAGCACCCCACCCACCCATCTCTTTAACCACCACCTGCCCCACCTGTGACAGAGTCTGTAGATCCCGCATTGGACTCATCGGCCACCTTAGAACTCATGTTAGTGTGTGTGATATCTTCACAGAGCACAGCACACACAGCTTCCTAACATGGCAGGCAGCTCTCTCGGAAGTCTCCGGAAATCTGCCTAGTTCTGTTTATTATTAACCCTGCACTTGCAGTACACAATACGTCCACATCCACAGTGTGGAGCTACAAACATTACAAGCTTACAGACATTACAGTGTGGAAGCATCATCCTTGACTCCGAGGGACAGCCTAAGAAGACATTCAACTGTCTAAGATGTTATTCTTAAAGTGGTGTTTTTTAAAGTGGTGTATTTTAAATGCATAAAGGATAGGAAAATACAGTGGATTTTCAGAACGCTTGACAACATTTCAATTCATAGCTAGATAATATGTGCTAGATAAGTTGACTCAAACAGAGGGTAGCCATAAATAGGAACTTGTCATGTTGGAAAGTGGCTTACAAGTATGTTACCTAAGAACGCTTGCTACTTTTTAAATATATATTAATGACTTAGAACAGTGGTACAACATGCTGATCAGGAAAGAGATCAAGGGATTATAATAGAATAATCTATGAATTGTCAGCATTAATAAAAGGGATAAAATGCAAATCGAGACTGTGGTTGATGCATAAGGGCTTTGGTTCGAGCCTGTGTGGAATACTGTATGAAGGTCTATTCACCTAATTCTAAGAACGGTATTAGTGTACAAGAGGTGAGCAATGAAGATGATTCTGTTTGTCAGGAATTTAGGTTATGAGGAACAGCTAAGAAATTTGGGTTGTTTTCATTAGAAAAAAGCCGATGTGATCTAAGTGAAGTTTTTGAAATTCTGGCTTCCTATTGCCATGATTCCAATCATGTATGTGAGGAAAAATACTCCTGTTTTTGAGATGATGAAAGCTGTTTTTGTTTAGTCTAATTACTATTGATTCATTATTCAATGGTATATAATCTAGCGTGCTACAAAATATAACCTAGTGTGCTATAAAAATATATTACCTGTATTCAATAGCTGTAAATCCAGAAGGTGCTTTACTGCGTCTAATGTATTTATGTGAAGTTGTTTCACTTCACTCTAGAAGACTTTGTCCAGCATATTGAAAGTCCTACTGGTGCAGAATTGTCCAATACATTTGCCATTAACCACTAGCCACATGTGACTAATTGGAAATCCAGATTATGGCTAATTGTATTTCACGTTAGCAAGTAAAAAATGCGTAAGAGGCACCGTTATCGGGTATGTGATCTCCATACTCATTCATATGACGTCTGTAAGTGTACTTTAACCTTTTTGTGTGTGTTGGTAAAGTAGTAAGACTGAAAGCAGAGTGTGCGGGTGTTTTTGATCATTACATGCTTTATTTCCTTGGTTACTGAATTCTTGGTGATATTAAGTGAATATACACATGTGACATCCATTTACCTGTATTGTGTGGGTGTATTAAGACATTTTCTACTGACAGTGTTATTCTGCTACTTTCTGAAGACAAGGAATATCCCATGAAGGCACAGACTAGATCCAGTAGCTGAAATAATCCAAAAAGGGTTTCCTGCTGGTTATCTAGGCAGGCTATGAATGTTATTTGGGTTTCAGGACAACATAAGAAATAGGAGCAGGAGTAGGCCATTTAGCCCCTTGAGCCTGCTCCACAATTCAATAGGATCATGGCTGATCTGATCTTCGCCTCAACTCCACTTTCCTGCCTGCCCCCCATAACCCTTGACTCCCCTATATTTAAAAAATCTGTTTAACTCCACCTTAAATATAGTCAATGAGTCAGCCTCCACAGCTCTTTGGGGTAGAGAATTCAAAAGACTCATAACCCTCCGAGAGAAGAAATTCCTCCATCTCTGTTTTAAATGGGCGACCCCTTATTCTGAAACAATGCCCCCTAGATTCCCCCATGAGGGGAAACATCCTCTCTGCATCTACCCTGTCAAGCCCCCTCAGAATCTATAGGGCTGGATTTTCGCCGACTTTGTGACCGGGTTTTCGCCGTGATTTGACCCTCCGTGGCGAAAACCCGGTCGGCGAGATCCTCGGGTACCTCTTTGCGGCGGCGCTTCCACGTACCGCCGGGGAGAGGTGCGCCGACGTGAAACGACATGCAATGCCGCGGATTGCGGTACCGTCGTACTTTTGGCACTCTTCCGACCCGCACGCTGCGCCCAGAATACCGACAGGGTCAAGCCATCTCACACAACTGGGATGGAGATTTGAGGAAGAACATATAAGGTGAAAAAAAAACAATTTACTGTAAATTTTAATCTATTTTGTAACTCGCCTTATAACATAGAATATAACAAAGCACACACACTATCCATGTTACTAGGCCAAATACACTTTTTGGACTAAGAATTTCTCTGAGTGAAGTTTGCACTAAACTTAAATATGAAGTTCTCATGCACACGCAGTGTGGGCTGGCCCGTGCTGCTCCTGGCCACAAACTCACGCCTCTCCTGGGCCCGGTTCACGTCCCTCCACAGTCTCTCGCTGCTCCTGCTGTATCTGCCCACGCTCCAAACACCGACCTGGACCTTGATCAGTCCTGGATCAGTTAGCACTTGACATTGTGCAATGTTAAACTGAGCCATACAGACCAGGAAGCTCACCGAGTCATATAATCATAGAATGGTTACAGCACAGGAAGCCATTCGACCCATCGAGCCCGTGCTGGCTCTCTGCAAAAGTCAATTCCTGATCTATCCTGAGTTAGTTGATCTCAGCCACTGCGGGAATATACGTGCTGTAATTGGCCACACAACACTCCTGGGATGTTAGGTGGGGTTGGTAGAGAATCAGCTGGGTTCTTGCTTCTATCTGCTGACACCTCCTGAAAAGTGAAAACACGATCAAGCTGGGCTGATAAAATCACCATGATGATGGTCTGCCCACACTCACTGTCGAGGTTCACACATAAAGAATGTCACTTGAGGCACGGTACCAGGGCCTGTGGAGCCATACCCTGCGAAAGTCAGTGCCTTCAAGAGAGAAGGGGAGAAAATTTAGAGGGAATAAAAATACAAGAAACGTTAGTGTGAACCAGTGGTATAAGATTGTTTGTGTGTGTGTGTGTGGTGGCTAGTGTGCAACGGCCACCACACGTTAAAAAAAATCCACGCACAGGCACCTTCAGGATGTAGTTCAGGACCTGGAATATTAGGTCCTTCATTGAAACATCTGAACTCATCCTTTTTTGGCGTCCTCGTTTCGAGGGACTGCCTATGATGAACTGATTCATTGGGCCATCTCCCACAACTGGGATGGAGATTTGAGGAAGAAGTTATTTAAATCATGAAAAATTCAAAAATGTGATTTTCATTTGTCATTTATTTCCATGTCAATCACAAGGGCTGTGGGCCTGTTTGAGGAGATATAAATCCCACATTCTGTGACGATTGTTACTTGGCTCCCTGCTCCCGGAGCTAAGGCCATAGCTTCCTATTTCAGTTGCTGATGATCAATCGTGTTCATAAACTAAAAATATGACCGGGTACTGTGAGTGATGACTAAAGGATGAGGCCTAAGCTGCCGTCAAC